>NC_134484.1:124419546-124722046 GCF_040206685.1 Ascaphus truei
TAGGTGGAACATAACTCCGGGCCAACAGAATCTCTGGTGGAGTGTGGAGACCCACTTACTATGGAGTGCTGTAGTTCCAGTATATTTGTGTTCTCCTAAAATGCAGTTGTGTGGATCTCCATATATTGGTTTCATGGGGGCTGGAAGTTGGGGACGCAGGATGGGGTGGAGGCTGCAGCCCTGCTGGGTTTATACATTTTTACATTATGGTAATGTATGTATTAGTAATTTTCTACGTACAGCAGCCTCACACAGAAACGTCTTAAACAAGCTGCACTATCAGTTGTCCTTTTATATCCCTCTGAGGATCATCTGACCCACACACTCAGGCATCGGACCACTCATATAAGGTTACTTACCTTTTCAGACATAGGGATTTAAAGCTCCCTTCAGATAGAGTATGTGTCTCTGAAATGCTCAATTTGATTTGGGAAATGTGAGTAAATTTTCCTTCCCCTGTTATACGTTACTACTCCCACCAGAATGTATTACACTATACTGTATGTGTCATTTTCTGTTTTCTGAACATGACCTGCACTCTCCTTTTTTCAAAGACTTCATTGCTAAAAGAAGGTCCAAAGTAGCTGTTCTTCAATAGGGTTTTGACGTGCCTTAAGATTTATTTATTCACATGCACTCATTTGCACATTGTTTTGTAACTGAATAGAAGTGATTGGCACTAGCACTTTAACACATCATTAATATTTCTTTTGGTTGTTAACGTATCATTTGCTCTTACATCATTTTGTTTTAGACTTCATATTTCTGCACTTTAGCACCTACACAGGAGTGCCTTTTTTGGTTTAAACAGGTCAGTGCCATTATTACACTTTGATCCTAGCAGGGACTGTCCCTTTGTAGAATCAATGAAGGACATTTGCAAAACTCTATAAAAGTGCCCTGTACTTTAATATTTCCCTAAAACTGAAAACAACAGAAGGATACATAATTAAATATGTGATCAGAATGAACAAAGGAAAGCACAATCAGCCTCGCTAGAAGAAGCACTATTTGGCTGAACCGTCGACATTTACTTTTTGCGCACGATGGAATAAAAACACATTTTAAGCTTTCAGTGTGAGATGGGCAGGCAGATTATGGGAGATAAGGAAAAAGCAGAGGTATTAAACACATTCTTTGCCTCTGTGTTTAGCAGAGAAGAATCAATTTCAATAGTAGTGCCACAGGAGGAAGCCACAATCTCCATATTAATGAACAATTGGTCAACTGAGGAAGAAGTTCATAAGCGGCTTGAAAAAATGAAAGTAAATATGGCACCTGGCCCCGATGGTATACATCCAAGAGTTCTCAAGGAGTTAAGTTCAGTAATAGAAAACCATTACATTTAATATTCAAGGACTCAATTTCCACTGGCTCAGTACCACAAGATTGGCATAAAGAAGATGTGGTGTCTATATTTAAAAAGGGAGCTATTGTAGATCACAACTGGGGAATTACAGACCTGTAAGCCTGACTTCAATAGTGGGGAAGCTACTTGAAGGTTTAATACGGGATAATATTCAGGAATACCTAATGGAAAACAAAATCATTAGTAATAGTCAGCATGGATTTATGATGGATATATCATGCCAAACTAACCTTATTTGTATCGTTGAGGAGGTAAGTAGGAATTTAGACCAGGGTAATGCAGTTGATGTGTTCTACTTAGATTTTGCAAAGGCTTTTGATACGGTTCCACACGAGGTTGGTGTACAAAATAAAGCAAATTGGACTCAGTAATAATGTATGCACCTGGATTGAAAACTGATTGAAGGATAGACAACAGAGGGTTGTCATAAATGGAACCTTTTCAGGTTGGGCTAAAGTCGTGAGTGGAGTACCTTAGGGGTCGGTACTGGGACCCCTGCTTTTTAACTTGTTTATTAATTACCTTGAGGTTGGCATCGAGGGCAAAGTCTCCATCTTTGCTGATGATACTAAATTATGCAAGGTAGTAGAATCAGAGCTGGATGTAATTTCTCTTCAGAAGGACTTGGAGAGACTGGAAACGTGGGCAGGTAAATGGCAGATGAGGTTTAATACAGATAAATGTAAGGTTATGCATTTGGGATGCAAGAATAAACAGGCGACTTACACATTAAATGGGGATAAATTGGGGCAATCCTTGATGGAGAAGGATTTAGAAGTGCTTGTAGCCAGCAGGCTTAGCAATAGTGCCCAAAGTCAAGCAGTACTGTAGCTGCAAAGGCAAACAAGATCTTATTTTGCATTAAACGGCAATGGATAGAAGGGAAGTAAACATAATTATGCCCCTTTACAAAGCATTAGTAAGACCACACCTTGAATATGGAGTGCAATTTTGGGTACCACTCCTTAGACAAGACATTATGGAACTAGAGAGAGTGCAGAGAAGAGCCACCAAATTAATAAAGGGGATGGATAATCTAACTTATGAGGAGAGGCTAGCTAAGTTAGATTTATTTACATTAGAAAAGAGGCGTCTAAGAGTTGATATAATAACTAGATACAAATATATTCGGGGACAGTATATGGAGCTTTCAAATTAACTATTCATTCCAAGGGCAGTACAAAGGACTTGGGGGCATCCCTTTAGGTTGAAGGAAAGGAGATTTCACCAGCAATAAAGGAAAGGGTTCTTTACAGTAAGGGCAGTTTAAATGTGGAATTCATTACCCATGGAGACTGTGATGGCAGATACACTAGATTTGTTCAAAAAAAGGTTGGACATCTTTTTAGAAAGGAAAGGTATACAGGGATATACCAAATAAGTAAACATCGGGATAGTGTTGAACCAGGGATTAATCCGATTGCCAATTCTTGGAGTCAGGAAGGAATTTAGTTCCCCTCTTATGAGATAACATTGAATGATATGACACTTGGGTTTTTCATTTGCCTTCCTCTGGATCAATAAGGAAGTATAGATATAGGATAAATTATCGGTTGTCTAAATTTAGCATAGGTTGAACTTGATCGACGTATGTCTTTTTTCAACCTCATCTACTATTTAACTATGTAAATATAGGTGTACAATAATGTATATCCATACATACCTCAACAATATTAATTTATATTTAATTTTTATTAATGTACAATTAAAATAACTGAAGGAAGAACACTATAAATAATGTAAACAGTTAATAAGTGTTCAAATGTAACATTTCCCAATATTATAACATGATTTGTGATGGCTTTTGGTAATGCATCTTTATCGCATGTATTAATAATGTGTGTTAAAGTTAGACCAATGCGCATATGCAGTGTATTGGAGACGATTCTTTGAGATCTGAAAATCACTGTTAATAGCATTGCTACTTTTATGAATGACGTTATTGTTGCATCTCATTTGCTTTGAGAATACCCATTATAACTGAAATAAATAACGTTTGTTCCGAATTTCAGCAATGAGTTTTATTAGCGCAAAAATGATGGACTTCTGTGGATCTACCTCCTTTTTTTAATCAGATTTTGGTAAAGTTGCTACAGTCACTAAAGTTAAATGCTTTAAGGGTCAATCCCAAAGTCAACTAATTTCAGTGATATGTTTAAGGGTGCTCATCAAGGCACATTACGCCATTTTTTTAAACCCAAATATGATACCTATAAGTACAGTATTTATGTTTTTAAAGTTAGACTTGGGAGGAGTTTGCTTTGCTCTGGCTACTAACTTTTGTGTGATGTCACTTGTTCAGCCAGAGTCTCCCCTCCTCTCCTTATCTTTATCGGTTCTCTGATAAGGACATTGTGGGATATGGGTATTGAAAACACTGACAAACACTTCCCCATTCAAAAGCCCCCAAGAAATTCAACTGTCTCTGGGATTGCACCCGTAAACATGTCACTGCCATTATTACACTTTGATCCTAGGAGGGACTGTCCCTTTGTAGAATCACTGAAAGCCATTTGCAAAAGTCTCTGTAAAAATGCCCTGTACTTCAATATTTCCCCTAAGCAGAAAACTACAGTAGGATTTCACAATAAAATGTGTTTAGAATGAACAAAGGAACGCACAGTTTCCAGAGAAAGAAAAAAGGGACTGGCTACGTGGGACTGCATAATTAAAATAAGAAGCATGAGAAAATGAAGACACAACTGACACATTTTTGGATGAGTAAATCTGGCTCAGGCAGACCTAAAAGTGCTGAGTTAAAGCATTTATCGTGTGATGATTTCTAGTGTCAGCTTGGCTTATTGGGTGTGTCAGTATCAGTCACACAAGCTTTGCCTTGAGATGATTGTATCCTAAACCCTCACCCTTCTTCCTAGTTCCTGATCCACCCTTGAATATCCACCTTAGTTTTATATAATGTGATTGTATTGCCTAATTGCAGGTGCAGATTGTTTGGGGTGAATTTCATTAATAGCGTTTTGTTACAAGAACAATACATGAATATTCTTGCCATCCTGCCACTCCTCCCTCCCCCTACCACCCCCTTCCCATAGTGATGTGTAAGACGGTCAAACTGACACCCTTCCAAGATGCAGGAATTGTACGTTAAAAGGCTTTGCCATAGCTGAGCTGCTGCTCATGGAACCTGCAGAGGAGCTGCCAGCATGGGGTTCTATGGCAGTTGACTGCATAAAGTGTCTGTTGGAATTTGAATGGGGAGATGGTCAGTTTATTGAAAAAACCCAGACAAAGCAAGAGAACAACAGGAAGGAGACTATAATTACAGTTTATAATTAAAAGATGATGATTAAGAAGGAAAAGACAAAACAACTACAACTATCAAGGATGTGTAAGTGAGGGACCGAGATAACCGGTGCACAGAGCTAGATTTATATGCACAGAGACAAGGATGGAAGCTTCAAGACTGTCACACAACTAAAAGTGCAGAAAACAGACACTGAGAGAGAATTTACTAAGATGGGAGCAATAGGGTTAAGTTATATGTTTAATTTATACTGAATTTAATAGAAGTTCACTTATTATACAAATATGAATAGATTTATTTTGTTAATATTGAAAATGTAACTTTTATTAAAAAGTAAAATTGAATATATATGAGGGTCCAGAACCTGTCACTTGATCACATCTATGCCACCTCCCCCCGCTTACACAATTCGCGCTGCAAGCAGGGTCGAATCTACCCATAAATTTAAATTTAAATGTGAGTACTGGAGGACATGAGTCACAGAGCTGGTGTGTTAGGATGTGTCATACAAAGACAGCAGCCTGAGAGAGCACAGGGTACAGTCACAGTCAAGGTGTGTGCAGCCGAGGACCAGACAGACCTTGTTTATTGACAAAACCTGAGTCTCGCCCTAGTCTGCAGCTTGCACTGGTGCCCATTGGGAGCTTGGTATGGAAAGAGTTCACCAAAAGTCTACGGGCAGTGAGTAGGGTTGCCAAGTGTCCTGTATTGAACTGGACTGTCCAGTATTTGGATACTCTGTCCAGTAAAGAAATAGGGGTAATACATGTATGTGTATACTGGTATTACCTCTCTGGACATAGTGACCTTACTGGTTGGGAGGCCATGGGTTTTCCCTGAGCAGGGAGAGAGCAAGGCTATTGCTAAGGGGCTGGGAAGCTTCCTTCATCCCTATTAACTGCTGCTGAGTAATGAAGTGTGACAGTAGGGGTCACTGGCTGACCTAGTGGGGAGAAATCCCAGCTATTTACCCCTACAAAACTGTGTAACTTGGCTGTCCTAGTATTATTTCATCCAGCCAAATGTCTTTAATATCTTGGGAAGAACTAGGATTTACAATTACAATTGTCTGTAAGAATGTATTTCAAAGCATGTATTCTTTTCTTTGTGACAATCCTTCCCTCAGTTAGAATTATTTCATTATGTGATTTGGACTAGCAGTGTGTAATGCTAAGTCGTGTCCTTTACATAATTACCTTATGTCTGCATTTATACATGTGTTAGCAGTTCCTCCCAGATTAGATACAGTAGTTGGTATTGTATAGTGATGAAATTAACATGCATAAAATAAATGAGATATTCCACTTTTATTGCTATTTCTAGGGAGAAATACTAAGTAATTTACTCAGTTGAAGCTCTCCATAGAAATAGATCAGAACAAAGGTGGGGTATTAGTTAAATTAATCCGTTATCAGGTCTGAGCCCCAGGCACTGTTTCTCTTTGCTGGCTACCATTGTTCAATATAAAAGCATAGCCAGCAAGAGGTATAAAAGGAACACTGCAGGTCAGAGCAGTAGTTACCCTCAGAGGGAGAGACACTCTGAGAGGGGGTGTGGAGATTCCCTCAGTTATCCATCAGAAAGAAGTCCACCTCTGGGAAGGAGTGTAGAGTTGGACTGTGACCAGCTGGAGATCTCTGTCAGAGTGTCTGCTGTGTGCAGACCTCTGATATCCTGAAGCAGAGAAGCGGACAGGGGAAACCCATTTGAAGTGGGTCCCTGCACCTAGGAAAGGTAGATTTCATTCCCCAGGACACCGTAAGTGTGTATGTTTTTGATTTTGTGGTTCTGTGTGTTTCCAAGGATTTATCCAAAATAAACCTAATTTTATTGATCTTACTGTGTTTTTCCCTGTGACTGATCCCTTTAATATAAATGGTGTTAAAAGTCCTGGTCTATCATGATAGGCTTTTTTCTGGTGGCGGCGTGTGGGATCATAAGGCTTTGCACTATAGCTTCCTGTGGGAAATTATAGGACAAAGTGAGCTTGAAGATTGTAAGCTCTCAAAACAAGTAGTGTCGGAAAACACGTTTTTACAAAATCAGGAATCACACTCTGTTCAGTGTCACTTAAGTTTAGTGCCACAAGACGAAGATGGCTTCCAGATCAGGAAGGTATCAGTCCTGGAGTCATGAAGCAATCGCTGCCAAGTGTGAGACCTTCAGCCTAGAAACCAAGGGCCGCAGCAGAGTTGAGCTGATAGCCATACCAGAGGAACATGAAGATGCCCTTGCCAGTGCTGATCCAGCAGGAACTGTTGCCTTTGCAGAGAGAAGAGGAATGGAGCCAGAGGGACCAGTCCAGATCATCCCAGTGGCTCTGGGGGTACCCATGGTCTCTGGGACCCCAGTCCGTTCACCAGAGGATATTATGGCTTTGATGGTGGGTTTGGGGCCTGGGGCTACTCCAGTAGAGAGGATACATTGGTTGCATGCTGTCCAGAACCCCCTGGCATCACCCATGGCTAGCACCCCTCAGGACTTTACTCAGTGCCGGCCCCCCAAGATAACTCTTCGAGTTTTGGTATAATTATTGATGGGGTCACGGATATTGATGGGTACCTCCGGAGCTTTGAGAAACAGTGTTAGCGGAACTCTCTCACAATAGCCGAGTGGGTCAAGTTCCTGCTCCCCCAGCTGACCGGCCGGGCACAGGAGGCATACAAGGCAATCAACTCGGATGCCAGTGAGTGTTATGAGTACGTGAAGACGATCCTGCTACGGTGGTACCGCATTACTCCTGAGACCTATTGGGAGTGGTTCCGGTCAGAGGAAAAGACTGCCCAGGACACTCATGTGGACTATACTGCACCGACACACTTTATTCGAGCAAATACCCAGTATGTACCTGGCAGATACCTGGAATGCGCCGCTCCTCACCTCTGACAAGCCCCGTTGCGTTTGCCTTCCCAGCCTGGGTTCATGCCTGGCTGATGGGCGGCTGATCTGTTAAATGATAATGATTAGGATTTAATAGGCTGCAATGCTTCGCGTGTCTACCAGATGGCATAAATTCATGAATTGTAATGCAGTATATATATATATATACTGTGCAGTATTGCAGCCAGCGGGAATAAAATGCTTCAATCCCTGCCTGGAAAATACCTCAATGCACTCGGGCAGAAAACAGTCACAAACCTCAATACACCCGGGTATACCCGAATTCGTGGGACTAGCCGAGCTCGAATAAAGTGTGTCGCCAGTGTATGGCCCGGATTGTTCACCGGGGTACTCGTTGGGTAGAGGGGTGCAATGCCCGTACCTACGCAGAGTTGCTCGACCTGATGTTCCGCGAGAAGTTCTACCACAGATGCTTGCCAGAAGTCCGGGAGTGGGTCATTGACCGCAAGCCAGCTAACTGCAAGGAAGTCTCCACCCTGGCGGATGAGTTTGTGACCACCCGACCGCAGCATAGGACGCGGGTGGCACCACCCACTGTGGATCCTGCCAATCGAGCAGTTAAGCCAGCAGCCACTTCTAATGCTGTCCCAACTTGGAGGTCCCAGCTTCCCGCTGAGGAGACTGCAGCCCAGCCTGCACGCTTTGCACGAGACACGGTGCTACCATTGTAACCGGACTGGGCACATGAAGCCTCAGTGCTCTGACCTGCAACGTTCCAGTTATTCCCCTCAGGGGCCACGCCCTCCAGCTGCCAACCCGGTCACCTACATGGGGCTGGCACTTACAGCGGAGCAGCATGCAGCCATCCAGCAAGTCCGGCAGTGGACTGTGATTTCTACCCTTTCATGCATGGCACAGCAGAGGGGCATCGGATTTCAACTGTCGGGTTGCAATATCACGATGTAAGGTACAAACATTTGCGGCCATTGAATATTGGAGATCGCCAGGCAGCCGGCCTTATTGACTCCGGTGCCACTTTCACTCTGGTGGTACCTGCCATGGTCAAAACAGAGGATCTGATTCCGGGCATAGGGGTGCAGATAACCATGGGGAACGCAAAACCATGTAAAACAGAAGAAATTTTCTGATGGTGCAATATTGTGGTAATATTGTGAATAAATATCTAAAGGTGCAGTGTGCTAGGTACTCACAAGTGTATGGTGAGTGATGTTCCCATAAAGGTATATTTTCAGGGACAGCCCATCTGACCAGATTGTGGGTAGGTCTGAATGAATTTATAAGTGCTGAAGACCTTAGGTAAATAACATAGAAACGGACATAGTGCAGACTGTATAAAATTCTATTAAAAAGGTAAGTGATAATACAATGCACTCACAATGTGTTAAAACAAAACAAGCGTTTAGATCACACAGATCGGATCTTGTGCGCAATGAAGCTGTCTCAGTCCCCCCTCCGCCTCGGCGTGCGTGTCACCAGTGCGTCTCACCCAAACCGGAAACCGGAAGTGACGTCATCTGCTCTGGGGGACTCCGATCCTGTAGTGATCCTCACTCATCAGCATCACTCTACGCGTTTCTCCGTATTGCGGTTTCATCAGGAAGTCTTGTGACGCGGGACATTTCAATGCATAGGAGATACCGGCACCCCATAAAGGTGCCTGTATCTTGGGAAGCAGGGGTTCCTGGACATAAAACCAACGTGGTTCAGCTCCGGAGCCCCCCTGCACATCTACACTATTAAAGAAATGTATATTAATAAATATTTAAAAAAACATCAATACACGCCCCCTCTCCGCCCAAACCCATACAGTACAGTAATGGGAAAAATAACTATTATCCAGATATGGATAATAGATCATTTGCCCATGCATTAGCATAGATAAATAATGTAAATAAATACAGTTATACTTACCACAACAGCAGGTCCCTCTTTCCTCTGTTGCCTGAAAGCATATATACATAATAAATACATTCTAATGGCCCTTAACCCCTTAATCACCTTAGCGGTTACTAACCGCTATAGTCATTAAGGAGTTAACCCACCCTGACCTGATAGAAACCCGGGAGGCCTAAGCACCCAACCCTGACTGACTATACCCACCCTGTACCCATTGAGTAGTATAGTGGTACATCATACCCATATAATAATAATATGGGCATGATAAGCCTCTATAGCACTCAATGGGAACCCTAATTACAACACATTAATACACAAGACATACAATAATAAAGCCTAACTAAACTCCAAAAAAACACAGTTCCATAACTAAAAACAGTAGCCAGCTAATCCAATCAATACAAGCAATAACAACATCAACAATGAATTAATTAAACCATTAACCAATCAAAACAATTAATTCCGAAATCAACTCAAAATGAATAGTAACACTAACCAATGTAAACAATGAATTACTCCAACATTAATGAATTTAAACAGTAACATAGAAAGAAAGAAATTCTAACAAGATCTGGAGTAAGCCTAAAACGCATTAGCTAACATAATACAACATTAACTACAAACTAACACCAATCGCAAACTTTTAATTACATTAAGCATGAAAAAACAAACAATCACGTCCACATAATAACTGAAATGCAAAAAAGCAACAGCAATACCAAGCGAGAAATGCCCCCAAAATATTGGCATAATAATGTATTAATCTGTACCATAAAGAGGGACAGATTAATATATTATCAGTCAATGTGCCCCCCCCAAAAAATCAAAAAACACATCCAAAGAATAAACCTGTAAAAGAGACATTTACAAACATTGAATATATTACTTACCATTAGAATCGGTGGCCCTCCGACTCCCGGGGTAACAGGAAGCTCACGTACCTTGAAGGCCTCCAACAGCATCCGATGCCATCCGCCATGAAGATCCGGATCAGGTACCCCAATCTTCTTTTTTTCTTTCTTTAATCACCTTCTTCTATCTTCATCTGTAACCATTTCTTCATCTTCTTTATCTTCTTTCTTCATCTGTCAATCCAAAAACGCCATGTTAAATCCCAACCGATGTTGTCCCGTCGTCTTCTTGGGCTCAAATGAGGCGTCACGGCCTTAAATATGGCTTGTGACGTCACATTTAGCCTCAAAATGGTTAACAGCCACCTGATTGGCTGTTAAAACCATGTTCCGACTTGAATTTTTTTTTTGACGACGTCACTTAAAGGGAATGATGCCAGCCAATCAGAATGGCTGTGCTTCATTTGCTTTTAAGATGACGTCACGAAGCCGGCATCACATGGTATTTCAGCCAATTAGATCGTGGGAACCAATTCCACACTCTGGCTGAAATACCTTGTGACACAGCGGCCATCTTGGATTTAGTGACGTCATGTTGAGCGCCAAACAATACAGAGGCCATCCAGCAAGGAGACATTCTCTGGCATTCCTGGGACGTTTTGCTGAGCAATATCCGATGCACCCTGGAAATCCTGACGGATCACTGCCCCTTCATCTCTGAGAGACTGATGGACTTTTGATTCGATTACAGATACCGGATGGTGGTGATATTTTCACGAAACGCTTTTAATTCTTGTACCCTTGTGAGTCAATTTCTTCCCCCTCCCTTCCTTTCCCATCATTAAACATACAGTACGGTTTTATACTATGGGGCGTGTGCTCTCTCCTCTCTCTTTTCTATATATTAATCTGTACCTCTTTAGGGTACAGATTAATACATTATGCCAATATTTGGGGGGCATTTCTCACTTGGTATTGCTGTTGCTTTTTTGCATTTCATTTATTATGTGGATGTCATTGTTTGTTTTTTCATGCTTAATATAATTAAAGGTTTGCGATTGGTGTTAGTTTGTAGTTAATGTTGTATTATGTTAGCTAATGCGTTTTAGGCTTATTTCAGATCTTGTTAGAATTTCTTTCTTTCTATTTTACTGTTTAAATTAATTAATGTTGGAGTAATTCATTGTTTGGATTGGTTAGTGTTACTATTCATTTTGAGTTGGTTTCGGAAATAATTATTTTGATTGGTTAATGGTTTAATTAATTCATTGTTGATGTTGCTATTGATTGTATTGATTGTATTAGCTGGCTACTGTTTGTATTTAGTGAAGTGTGTTTTTTTGGAGTTTAGGTAGGTTTTATTATTGTGTGTCTTGTGTATTAATGTGTTGTAATTAGGGTGCCCATTGAGTGCTATAGAGGCTTATCATGCCCATATTATTATTATATGGGTATGATGTACCTCAATGGGTACAGGGTGGGTATAGTCAGTCCGGGGTGGGTGCTTAGGCCTCACGGGTGGGTGAAGGGGGTATTAGCCCTAAGGATGGGTGTTTAGACCTTGCGGGTGGCTAGCGGTTGGGTTAACCCCTTTATTACCTTAGCGGTATTAACCGCTAAGGTAATGAAGGGGTTAACTCCCCCCCCCAACCCCCCGCAAGGCCTAAACAGCCACTAAGGGCCAAATTTCCCCTTCACCCACCCTCGCTAGCCACAGTATTGTATTGTATGTTTTTACAGTAAGCCTGGCACGGGTGTTTAACCCCTTCATTGCCTTAGCGGTTAGCCGCTAAGGTAATGAAGTTGCTGTACATGCATGTTTCCTGCCTCTGATGCATGCCGGGGGGGTCCGGAGCTGCTATTAATAGCTATCAGCTCCGGAGACCCCCGGCATCAATCCGAGGCAGGAAAGGGGCCTGATTTTTTCTATGTCCCGACACATCGCAGCTCATCAAGGTCATCTCCCCACCAATTTACAAAAAGTTTGTGGTGTATTGGATTTGGGGAGAAGAACGCCTTTTAGGGCTGCGATAGGCGCAACAGCCGACTTGCGGGTCTCTGAATCGCGCGAGTTTATCATCCCTCCAAAAATGCGCGATAAGCAGCTGATCGCCGCTCAATTGGCGATTTTCTGTTGGTGATAAAATTTTGCGTCGATACAGGCCGTTATCGAGCACTTATCGAGGCTTTCTGAATACGAGTAGCCATTTTGACCGATAAGTGCCTTATCGAGGCTTTCTGAATAAGGCCCTATATGTTTTAAATTCCTCATTATATATTCTGACAAGGCATTGTACCACTCTCCCCTCCACATAACTCCTTGGAGATAACTTCGTATGGCAACGATTTGTTTATTAAGATGGCTACTTTTCCTTTTTTCCCTACTGCTGGGGAATATATACATTACCCACCCAGTTTCCTAAGTTTTTCCACTTTCTGTCTGTCACGATTGTGCTCGCCCCAAACCTGGGTCGGACCGCGTGGCTGAGGTAGGGTTGTAAAAGTACCGACCTTAGACCACGCAGGCTGATCCGGATTGCGCAGTTCGTAGTCGTACATAGCAGGATCAGGATAGGAGAAGACAGCATCGTCGTTGGACAAGCCCAGGTCAGGACAGGAGACATCAGGATAAACGTTGATCAAGCAGGAGTTCGGCAACAGGTAGTCAGGAGAGCCCCGCTTCAGCTTAGGAGCGGGGGGTTGGCCACTGCGTGTGCGGCGACCATGGCCCATGGTACTGGTCACAGGAGATGGTAAGCAGACCAGAATAGCACACCGCCTAGCTGCACGGGTAAACAAGTGCTTCAGCGCAAGAGTCCAGAGCGGCTGGGGAATCCTCCGTTACAGCGCAGGAACCAGGACACGGCCTCTATATTAGGGAAAGAGCAGCAGGCCCCAGGAACCAGGAAGCTGAAGAACACAGGGGAAACCTCCGCTTCAGTGCAGGAAACCAGGAGGCTGAAGACGTAGGGGATACCTTTGCTTCAGTGCAGGAAACCAGGAGGCTGAAGACGTAGGGGATACCTTTGCTTCAGTGCAGGAAACCAGGAAGCTGAAGACGTAGGGGATACCTTTGCTTAGTGCAGGAAACCAGGAAGCTGAAGAGCATTGTGGGAAAGCATTGTGCAGAGCATTGTGGGAAAGCAGTACTTAAAGGCCAGCGGGCCAATCCCCGGAGGGGGGTGTGAAGGTACTGCTCCAATGAGTGAATACAAGGCTGGATTGCAGTGATAGGTTGCACAGCTGCAGTAGATACCAGAGGGAGTGTGTGGCAGTATTGCTTTGGTGAGTGAATCCAGGCTGCAGTAAATAACAGGAGAAGTGTCCAAGGACTGCACAGGTCTCCAAGGTAAGGCAAACCGTAAACCGCGGAGCGGATTCCTTACACTGTCGCATCTACTGTAGATGAGATTCTAGAAATAATGCAACTTCATCTTTAAGACGCTTAAGGTGCTTCAGAAATGATTTTCTTTTAATAGGGGAATTGATTCCTTTAACATTCCATGAATTAATTCCCATAGAGAACTTACACTCTCAAAGGATATACAAAGTGGAGCTATTCATAATTCTTAGCACAGTGGAGGGACAGTGTGGATAAACAACCAAGTGTGGCATGTAAAATACATTAAAAAAAAAACCCCACAAACTAAGCCCCCAAAAAACACAACAGGACATACTTGAAAACGAGCGGTAACTCTCAATGTATTACTTCCTGGTAAATCATTTTATAAATAAATAAATAAACAAATAACAGAAATCTTGACTTCCCTTTTTTCCATAAATACAAATTCTATCCAGTTTTACTTTCCCTTCAGCTCCCCCCAGCCCGACCTTCTACTTACTGAACAATAGAGTGCACTGGTCTAATCTAATTCTAACACCTGAGCTTCTAACACATTAAACTATTTATAATTATATTATAGCAACTTGCTATATTTGCAATCATTTCTTGCAAATTAACCCTACACATTTTGAACATACAAATCTGCACGGTTAAAATCTACATAAGAGTCTCAAACTATATACAGTAGGAGCAGTTGGAGAAATCAGCCCCCATATATACCTCTTATACTGCACCGACACACTTTATTCAAGCAAATACCCGGTATGTACCTGGCAGATACCTGGAATGCGCCACTCCTCACCTCTGACAAGCCCCGTTGCATTTGCCTTCCCAGCCTGGGTTCATGCCTGGCTGATGGGCGGCTGATCTGTTAAATGATAATGATTAGGATTTAATAGGCTGCAATGCTTCGCGTGTCTACCAGATGGCATAAATTCATGAATTGTAATGCAGTATATATATATATACTGTGCAGTATTGCAGCCAGCGGGAATAAAATGCTTCAATCCCTGCTTGAAAAATAACCCAATGCACTCGGGCAGAAAACAGTCACAAACCTCAATACACCCGGGTATACCCGAATTCGTGGGACTAGCCAAGCTCGAATAAAGTGTGTCGCCAGTGTAACAAAAAGACCCATAATTAAGTCTTGATACTTAAACAATGTATCTTCTGCCGGAATCAGCTCTGCGTCGTATCCTCTGATCACGCTCCGCTCACCTGTCTTCAATATCTTTCTGGTGCTCATTAGTGTACTTTTCAACTTCCTTGGCCTCGGTGAAGATTTTGACTCCATGAAAAGTCGCTGAGTGGCTGGAAACCCCAAAGTAAATCTCTTGTTTTGTTGAAACAAAGAGCTGCAAAGTTTTCCCAACTCTCTCCTTTTGTTAGAGACTCTCATCGAATAGTCCTACAAAATTAATATCTTGGATCCCTCATATACAATTCCTCCTTAGACCTTGTAAGGCCTGGGTCCCGCTGCTTCCGACGGCACGAGTGGCCACGTGCGCGTCTTTCACAGGACAGGAGTTTCTCCCAAGCCGGCCCCAGTCCCTCCTCCCTGCAGGGCTCGCTACACGCTGGGACGCGTCAGCCGCCAGGGGATGCAAGAGAATTGTAATCCCGAGCGGCGACGCGTCACGTGGTTTGGCTGTGAGCCAATGAGGAGAGGAGGAGGGGAGGCTTCGGGGAGCATGGAGGCTTCGGGGAGCGGGGAGGAGAGGGGGAGGAGAGCAGCGATTTGTCTTCTGCAGCACCAAGGGAGCCCCCCTGCTCCCTCCCACAGACTCTCTCCTGTGTGACACACTCTACTGACTCTCTCTCTCCTGAGCCACACTCCGGCACAGTGTGATGGCCCTCCTCTCCCCCCCACAGACTCTCTCCTCATAGTCTGTGTCTGCAGATGCACGGGGGGGGGGGAGGCGGGGGAGGGAACCCCTGGCAATGAGGAGGGGAGGCTTCGGGGAGCGGGGAAAGTAGTGGCAGCAGCAGCACCAAGGGAGCCCCCCTGCTCCCTCCCACAGACTGTCTCCTCAGGGAGGCAGTGGGGAGCGGGGAGGCGGGGGAGGGAACCCCTTGACACACAGTGTGATGGCCCCACCCCCGACGTCATTGCCGCACCCCCCGACCCATTTTGGCCACACACACCCACTCCAGCTCCCGCTCCCTACAGACCGCAGATAGCGGTCAAGTGCCTCTCCACACGCCGCCTGTCTGCAGTGCGGGCACATGGTCTGAGGCAGCGGGGCCTTAGCCTGAGCTCGTAGAAGTCTGTTTTTTTTCACTAAAGGCCAGCAATTTAGCCATCACTGCTTTTGGTTTTTCTCTTTGATATTTTGCTGGACCCAACCTATGGGCTCTTTCTACTTTGATTGTAGCCAGATCCAAAGGTAACCCCAAAATCTCTGGAAGCCATTTTGAGCAGAAATCCATAAGTTGATATGGTTTTACAGACCATATCTTATATTGCTCCTCCTGGATCTATTTTCAAGATCATCTACCTTTTGTCCCAAGGCTTGATTTTTCTTTTTTAGTTCCTGGACTTCTGACTGAGTTTCTCCCAGATCATCTTGCCAATCTCCCACTCTGGTCTCCACCTCCCCCAACCTTACATTTTGCAAGGAGAGTTCCTCTTTAAAATCTTCAAGGGACTTTTGCAGGGAGTCTTATTTATTGAAAGTATTAACTCTCTTGCAAGCGCTTTAGCCATAGCAGCATATTCAGAGTCTGTCTCTTTAAGGACTGTATCCTGTTGTTGTTCCTCTATCTCTCCCTGCTGCCTTGTAACTCTTGTCACAGGGGCCATATTAGGAGATTTTGGTTTCTTCTCACTTTTCTCTGCTCTGTTCTGCTTTGCTGTTCCAGCCGATTTTTCTTCGCAAAGTGAGGCTCACAGTGAATGTTCTCACTGGTGCCCCACCAGGAAGTCAGCTTTTGCTTTTCAATGTAATAGAAGCCCATACTACCACCAAGACCACTAACAGTTGTTGTTGCAGTCACTTGCGTCCCCTGTGTGTGCAGATCGTCATCATCATCGTCATCATCATCACCGTCATCTACCTTTGCCATCCATCAATCCCCCCCTTAGCCATCCCTTCTTTCTCCACCTCCTCAGTCTTGAAATAGAATAGCTAGACTATAGTGCCTTAGCATCCATCTTCCTCCTCCAAGTCATTGTCCCTAGAGTTGCACTTTTTTGTTGAGGAATAGGAGGAAGCATCCCACTCTGACCTTGAGTCACATATAGTTCTGCTGCTGCCCTTGCTCACCCAGAGGTTGAGGACTGACCACATTCAGAAAAATACTAACATTCCACCTCTTCCCTCTAGTTCATTAGTGTGAACACCATGTTTGCTTAGTTTGGCATGGATAGCTTATCTCTGTAAGCAACTTCTAGTTTTGCCAACATCTAGTTTTTTGTGGACAACCTTTTTTATCATGGTGGTTGTGAGTTTGTCCTCCTGACCTGATGAGGAACATGATAGTGTTGGCAATACCTGCTTCCTGTTTTATTTATTTATTTTTGTACTGGAAGGGTGCTGCAGGGTGTCAAGTATAACTGCTGCTATCTTAGTAGGCATAGCTACTGCTCTTTATTCCTGGATCCCACTATTTAATTATTTCTGACTGTCTGGCCACCACCATGCCAATACCCTCTTTTTCCAATGTTAGACATAATTATTCTATTATAATTCCCTGAGTGGGATTGAACAGCAGATGAACTCTCCCTCCTTGAGCTCCCTCCCAAATGCACATGGTGTGTGCATCCTATTTATAGTCTTATCATTAAGCAACTCTAGTGATTCTTTTCAGAGAATTGCAGACAATTGTAAACTTGGCACAAAATTGCACCTGCATTGGCTTAGCCTAGTGTCTTAATGTCTGGGAACTCACTTGCAAACTTTAACTCAGCATTGATTTTTTTACAGTTGAAAAAGCTCAAGATTTCCCTTGTTCAAAACGCCCTATGAAAGTTTCTCACATCTCTACTGTTTATTGAAGTCCTCCATCTGCAAAACTGTCCAATAATTGTGCCCTGGATTTACACTATGGAGGAAAAACTTTTCCAATTGAATTCAATGGGCTATGAAAAAAAATGACCTTATAGATAAATAAATGAATATAGTAAAATCAATTACTTAATAAATCACTTACAACTGTCCCTACACTTGTGGTTCTAGTGGATAATTTCCCAGGTAATCCTCTTCTCAAAAGTCCATTTTAGAAATTACGCAGGCGCACAGTGATAATGGGTCACAAAAAAATTAATTAATTAAAAAACGTAAATAATAATATAATGTAGTATTGAAAATAAAAATAGGAATATTAAAATGTAGAACGTGCACTGTATCTCTCATATATATATGAGTACTGCTTGACCTGTGGAAGAGAGGAAAACTCTCGAAAGCTTGTCCTATGACATAAATTGTTAGTCCAAATAAAAAAGGTATCACCTAATACGGAAGAACTAATTTATTCTGCACTATATTTATACGTGTGTGTGCGTGTATGTATGTGTATACATACATACATATATATATATATATGTGTGTTAATGGCACAGAATGCCTCTCAGAGTATATAGCTGTAGTGTAGGATCTGCAGTGTGCTTTCTTTTAAGGATTCATTGGTATATATGGGATAAAACATTTTTATTACATGATGGATGAATTAAATTGCACTCACAATATTTTGTAAACTTGACAGCTTAATGCCTTAGGAACAGGCACATGGAGACTCAACCAAATAAGACACTGTCTGGTGTATCCTCGTGTAGTTACTGCCATAAGATGATTCCTCCTCTCCAGTGATGTTTGCCCGGATCGCACTGATATCCTGTCCAGCATCTACCAGTGGTATCTCATCTCTTGTGGCCCAATGCTCAAGGAGAGCCTAAGTAGGCTCCTTGACATTTAAGGGGTTGATTAAGTTAAATTACTTACCCTAACCATGTTGCCCTCCTCCACATTGTTCAGGGTTAGTTACTCCCTAGACCTACTCTAATTTGGCTATATACTACGAGTTGAAGGCCAACCATAAAAAGGCAATAAAAATGCAAGGCTGGGTGACCTACAGAAATCCATATCCATACCTCAACAATCCATCCTCAAAGTTAATTGAATCCATTTTTCCTCTCTTGCTGTGGAATAATTGTCAGTGGAAATTGAAAAACTCTTTAAAACTTTATCTTTAACTTTTAATTTATCTTTAATCTGAAATCTGAAATAATAGGGCAGTAAGTGCTTTATAGATGGGGTTTATTAGGTGTATTGGAATGTGTTAGTAGGGGTGTGTAATTGGGGTAGGTGCTCTGGGGTGGGGCCTTAGGCCCATGGGGGGAGGGAGATGACGTGTATTATGGCACTTTCCACCGCATCCCTCCTTCTAGTCAGAACTAGAGATAGCCACATTTTGGGGGCGGATTTTGATCTGCCATGGATAGGACAGTTCCTTTGGTCTGCGGATTTCCATGAATCAGTCTCAAAAAGGGCGATTCGTGTTTTTCAGATAATTGTTTATCACGACAGTTCAATCCGCGGATTCTGCAATCCATCGGTGGATTTTAAGAATATCCTCTTATACATTAAATGGCTATTACTAGAGATATGCAAATGTCTTTACATTTATTAGCTAATTTCTCTCAAACTTTGTATATTTATACATTTTTGTGAAAGGTCACAATGCTCCAAAAAGTCCCTAGTCTTGAACAGTTTCTGGCTGACCTTACCAACTGCCCTTGGCACAGAATCGATTTAATTCCTGACCCTGATTCTGCGCTCGACTATTTCCAGTCCGAGTTCTTAAAACTCTGTGATACCCATGCTCCACTACGCAGAATAAGGGTACGGGGTGCTCACCTTCCATGGGTAACACCTGACCTTATAGCACTCTACCAGTTCAGGGATGCCTTGTGGAAAAGCTACAAAGTAACTGGCACTACCAAGGATCTCAATCACTACAGATGCCTGCGGAACATGTGCACAAGGCAAACAAGGAACGCAAAAGCACAATATTACTCTGACAATCTCCTCCAGAATACATCAAACTCAGCTAACTTCTGGAAGGTTATCATCAACATATTCCAGCCTTCTAACCATCAACAGCCAAGTAATATCACTAAGGGCGATATTACTCTGACAAACCCCACCGACATTGCAAATGCATTCAATGATTACTTTGTGGGGTGTACTACTAACTTATTAGCGAAACGCAACCCAAACCACAAACCTGAATCTCATCCTTGGCATATCCCATATAGCCTCACCCCCTCCCAACACTGCCCACAATTTTCAATTTGGCCCAGTATCCGAAGAGGAGATTACACAAGCGCTCCTCAAATTAAAACTAAGCAGCCAATGTGGACCTGACTTATTACAATCTAGGTTCCTAAGACTTGGTGCCCCAGCAATTGCCAAACCAATTGCTTCCATAGTCAACTCTATCCTGTCTGCAGGCCATATCCCTAAGACCTGGAAAGCTGCCAGAGTTGTCCCAATCTTCAAAAGTGGGGACAAAAACACTGTCTCAAACTACAGGCCAATCTCCCTTCTCCCAATCCTATCCAAAGTCATGGAAAAATGTGTCCACTCCCAATTAAGCGATTACTATAACAAGACAAATTTCCCTAGCCAATTCCAATCTGGCTTTCGCCCCAAACACTCTACCGTAACTAACCCTGCTAAAAGTTTGCAATGAAATCCAGTGTGTAATGTACGGGGTCAACTCACTGGTGCAGTATTCCTAGATTTTGCAAAGGCTTTTGATACTGTTGATCATGCTATCCTGCTTAACGAATTCCAGAGCTCTGGAATAGGGAAGCATGCTTTAAACTGGTTTCAGTCCTACCTATCAGGTAGAACCCAACATGTGTCCATCTCAGGCTCTAACTCCAACCCCCTGGATATCACCTGTGGTGTACCGCAAGGCTCTGTTCTGGGGGGACCCTACTCTTCTCAGTGTACACCAATGATCTTCCCACAGCTTTTCAGGAAGCCTCAATACACATGTATGCAAATGACAATGGTATTTGGGACCAAGACTAAATTTTTAAAGCTTCCAGCGACTGAGCTCCAGATTAGAACCAACACTAACACCACCCTAATCCCTGTCACTAGTTTTAAATACCTGGGCATATGGTTTGACTCCCACATAACATTCGGGATGCACATTGATACCCTAACAACCAAGACCTATGCCAAACTAGGGGTACTTTACAGGAACAAATCCTCCCTAATCTCCTGGTCAGAAAGCATATCGCACAGCAGATGCTAATGCCAATTATTGACTATGGAGACATAGTATATGGCTCGGCACCTCAAACCCACCTTAGCAAACTTGACACCCTCTACAATACAATTTGTAATTTTATTCTCCAATTCAACTATAGAACACATCACTGCGAAATGCTCAAAGAACTAGATTGGTCATCACTCGAGTCTAGGCGCAAAGTTCACCTTTCCTGTCTTGCCTTCAAATTCTTTATGGGCAAGCTACCCAGCTACCTGAAGAAGCTCCTCACCCCTACCACATGCAGCACCTATCATCTGAGATCAGACTCCAAAAGACTGTTCATGGTCCCAAGGCTCAACAAAGTATCCGGACGTTCCTCTTACCGTGCACCCCAAAACTGGAACAACCTACCAGAGACTCTCACATCCACCACCAGTTTAAGTTCTTTCAAATCTAAGGCTGTCACACATTTTAATCTGGTCTGTAACTGGTCTGTAACTGTTTCATACGCCCTTAATATTTATTATTATATTAATATTTATACGCAATATTTAAGACGCAATGTCTTGTATATAATGTATACCCTGCTCATTTATGTAACTGTATTTGTAACCATGTATTATTTGTCTTAACTCTGTGCCCAGGACATACTTGAAAACGAGAGGTAACTCTCAATGTATTACTTCCTGGTAAAATATTTTATAAATAAAATAAATAAAAAAATAATTGAACAAATGGCAGCATAGAATGTATTGTGTAACCTAAATTTAGGGTTGTGTGACCTGCATATTGACTTTTTTGTAATCTTTGCTGATTTTTACTATCATTCTGTGACTGAAATTAGCAGATTTCACCTGGTTCACAAACTTCAGTAACAATTTCACACATTTTAAGATATTACTTAATTTAAAAAACACTGTGTTATACTGTAGTTTGCTTTGTTCGCAAAGAACATAGTACCAAAATAGTAATTTCATCAGCACCTTATAGATTCAAATATAGAATTTCATTTTTTTTAAAGTGTATAACATTTGTAAAACTTAAAGTTATTCAGCAATCTTTCTATATACAGTTTATTCTGAAGGAGTGACTCAGCGACACAGTGTTTGAGTCAGAATGCCTGGTTCAAATGATTCAGCTACTTGTGACCTTGGGAAAGTCACCGTATCTATCTGTACCTCCGGCACCAAAGCATACGGTTTATTGTAAGCTTGTGTGGGCATGAACCGTTCTTGTACAATTCTATGTACCACATGCTATTTTGTAATAGTGAGTTGATTTCAGTCCCATTGGGAGAAAAGCACTTTATCAAATGCCATTAATAAAAAGCATCAAATGCTGTTTTTGACTGCAGAAACCCTAATTACAGAGTGCAGAATGTTGTACCCATAACTGTTTGAGAAACATTTCTATATACAGTGTGTATATATATATATATATGTACATATATATATATAGTGCTGATATTAGTGATTGTACAATTATTATACTTTTAGTGAGTACGTGAATGTGATAAAAGAGGCGCGAACACCATTAAGTGAATAGTAGCAATAAAGTGTTATGCTAAATAATACAACACATAGGGACTAATCCAATAGTGACAAATAAAGTGAAATATAAAGTCTAATATCCCAGCTCAAACCCTCTAGTGAGACCTGTCTTCACGGGTTCCAAGATGTAAGGATATTTGTCAAACAATCCAGGGGGGAGCATGTAAGGGAAAAGAAGACAAATAACACAAACAATATAAGTGCAGGTGTTTTGAGTATCTGGGATATAGCAATGTCTGTAATTTTGGCTCTATGCATAGCCTACTAACAGGATACAGGAGAAATAAAGGCACATGCAAGGAAGGCTGCTGCCCGTGGTTTTCAATGTATATGTGCTGAGCAGGACTCCCATCCAATGGCACAGAGGGTGATGAGTCACCAGTAAGGAGAGATAGAAAGACTACATAGCTCAGATCAATTAAGTAAATGAAATCTTTATGTTTAAAATATAAAATGCGCACTCACAATTGTGCATAAAATTAAGGCATATATCACTCGATAGTGAATAACAGGGTCACCGCACCACAATGTCTCTCTCCGCCTCCCTTCAATTGGATGCCTCCCGCTGTCCGTGGAGTCTTTGCGGGGACTGTCTCTTTGCTCCATCGTGTCTGTCGGAGTGTCTGACGTCACCCCTGCTGTGGAGATAGCTTATTACGGATCGCCTGTGTGACCAAACTTCACTCTACGCGTTTCGCCCAGTAGAACTGTTTCGGCTTCGTCAGGAGTGTACTATTACCATTGTCATGCCCTGTGTATGTAACCCCTCTAATTAACACTTAATTGACACAGATCTGGCAATCTAAACTAACACACACAGCTGGTGGGGTGAACATAAAAACCATACACGATGTCCACAATATCGTGACAAAAATGCAAATAGTGACACTGGATTGTTTGAGAAATATTATTATACTTTTATACACTTTTATAAGTTTATTATAACACACATAGTGCGAACCTTGTGGTATGGCAAAGCTACAAGGATGGTGTTATCTTGATTTGGAAGGGAGAAGAAGAAACTCTAGATTTCCTTAAATACTATATATCAATACTAATCATTGTAATCTTCTCTTTACACATACGAAAAGCAAACAAAAAATGTAGTTTCTAGATCTTGAAATTGAAAATGAAATAGAGGATTGTAAGATCAAAATGAAAACATTTCTCAAACAAGTTAATTACAAAAATTATATTTTAGCAACAAACAGCCATCATAAAATCTGGCCGGATAATATCACGTATGGGCAATTCAAGTGTCTAAAAATGAATTGCTCTAATAAGAGAGATTACATGTCACAAACACTTAACATGAAAGACAAATTCTTAGATAGAAAATATAATAATTGTAGATGAGACCTTTGAGACGGTTTCAAATATAGAAAGGAAAGAATTAATACAATACAAGACTCAGAAGAAAGATAGAAATAAGTTTTGTAATAAAAAGATGAAATGTCGAAGACTGTAATTTAAAAAAAAAATAGTTTTTTCGAGAGCTCCTAGTTTTAAACAGAAAGTAGTTTCAAATTATCTTAAAACAAAAAGAGAAGAGTGTTTGTTGTAAAAGGGCACAACATACTTTTTCAGGTGCACAAATTGTAGAGCATGTAGATGTGATAGCATGCTACCATCAATGAGTAGGGATTTTGATTCAAGAATATATCTCATGTAACAGTAAAAATGGAATGTAGCTTGAATGCAGCTGTGGAAAACAGTACTTTGGCAGGAAAACAAGAGTCCTTAAAGTAAGGCTAGCTGAATGCATAAGAAATATAGAAAAGGACCTAGAAACCCATAGTGTGCCCAACTATTTTAAAATCTCAATGTAATCCTAAATATTAAAAATGTATAGGAATAGAATTGGTGAAGACTGAATAGAGAGGAGGAGATAAAGTAAAAAAATATATCACAGGGTGAAACATACTGGCTATACACTCTCAAGACACTTGCTCCATGAGGTTTTAACATAGACATCAACTTAACCTTTTTTCGATAAATATCTTGTGTCTCTCCACTTTGCCCTTCCTTTATCCTTTTTTCTTTTCTATTTGAAATTTCAATAGGTAAACCATTTTTCCTCTTGTACATTTTTGTAGTCTCCAGAGATTTTTTTTCTCACATTAAGGACCTATCACAGTTTCTAATCTACCCATGCAGGGTATATACATATATGTAGAGTTAAAACAATTGAATATATATTATACAATTTTTGAGACTCCAGGAAAACAACAATTTGACTGGAGATCTTTGGAATTCCATACATGATGTAATATTAGAAACAACAAAAAGATGGTTGAGCTCTGCTGAAAATAGGGATGGAGGCAGGTTGGAAAAATAAAAATGCTTTATTGGAGATGCATAATAGCAAAAGCTAAAGAAAAAGGTCCTCTAATGCGTTTCACGCCTCTATGGTGCTTTATCAAAGAGTGACCTGCGTTCCAAACTTACTCCCTTAAATAGCAGCTCCAATGAAGAGGTGAATTCGCGCCAAAACCTACCAATCAGGTCAGCTGGTGTAAAGACCGGGTAGTGGGCTACAGAAGCCTCAATGGGTAAAAACACCTCTGCATTGGAACCGCAAAGCAAGGAAATGCACAAACATGACACAGAAACAAATACAAAGCAGGTAAATTGTAACCCAACATCACCAATGATATACATTGATGAAGAAAATGAAAACAAAATATGTAATAGTGAAAAACAACAACAACTTAAAAATTAAAATCAGAACAATAAAAAACAATTTTAAATAATATATATATAGCAATGTATATAAATAAATAATGCAAAATACATAATACCCAAGGATGACTAAAACACAACACCCCCAATATATATATATATATATATACTGTATATATATATATATATATATATATATATATATATATATATATATATATCAAATCATATAAAACTATAAAAAAATATATATAAATATTTATGAATATAAATTCACAACCTCCAGTGCTAAATAAATTAAATTAAATGCAAAGAGAATTAATTATGTATCTAACCTAAACTATCAAATAAATATATAAGAATGATATCAAGAATAGTAAACACTGAAATGAAACCTAAAAAATGTATGAGTATATATATATATATATATATATATATATATATATATATATATATATATAGACATAAATAATCACTTATTTAAACATCTGTGTAAGCATAATAGACTAAAAACCCTAATGATCAATTTGTAATTATGAAAAAATTAATATATATAATAAACCAGGACTATGAATATAAATTTCAATAGTCCAAAATACTGTTATTAAACCACAATAATAATAATAACACGATAGAAAGATTAATTAAAAGAAAATATAAATGTGAAGAAGAAAACTTAACATAATAAATAACTAATCATAAATGGAATAATAAAGCAAGTCATATAGAAACCAATACAATAACCAGCATCAATATACAATAAATATAATATAAATAAACAAAATAAATGGCATAATAAAAAATAATAATTTTGAGAAAATAGGAGAAAAATTATATATATATTATAAAAAATGAATTAGTTCTCAATCTTGATTGATGCCAGCCGGTTGCAGAGTATCCATGCTGAAAATCCAGAACATGTCCCGTTTGTTGAGCATGTTCAGTCTTTCAACCCCCCGAATGGGTGGGGGAACATGCTCAACAGCAGAAAAGGAGAAGTACTGGATACCGCCCTGTGGGCAATGGGCAAAGTGTCTAGACACTGGGTGTGTGGTGGTACTTTTCCTAATTGACATGCTCCATAATTCTTAGCTTTAGTGGTCTAATAGTGCGACCTATGTAATGTCTGCCACAGCCGCAATTCAGTATATAAATGATATAACTAGAATTGCAATTAATAAATGTATTAATTTTGATGTTCATTTTTGGTTTTATAGATTTAATATTGACAATCGGAACGGCATATTGGCAGACAACACAATGGCCGCACTTAAAAAAGCCCTTAGGTATATTAGAAATACGTTGTTGGTGATGTTGAATGAAATAGACTAGGTGACAGAAAGCCCGCCAATGACAGCCTTCTTGAAGACAAATTTTGGTCCATCATTTACAAATTTCTTTAGACCCATGTCTAACTTTAAAGTGTCCCAATGTTTATAAATGATATGTCTAATTGAGTCCGCTTGTTTACATTGTTGTGTAATAAAATAAGGTACATTTTGATTTCTTCTCTTCTGAGAAGGAGCCCTCCCCTATTGCGTTTTTTAGAAACATCACCAGAAGAATGTAACGGATCGGGGGACTCGCTCTTCCCAGCGTGTCCCCGTCACCTTGGTCCCTCCGGCTAACCCTCCCCTTTCCTTGCCTTCCCAGTCTCTGCCTCATTCCCTCGTGGCGCGGTCACGCTCCCGTTCGCGGTCTACGCGCATGCGCGGTCCCCTCACTGTGCGCGCGCATTCCTGGTCCCTGATCTCCCGTCAGGGGACTCACGCCCCTCGGCGTACCTCCGTCTCCCTACCCGGTTCCGCTGCTCCTTCCCCCTCTCATACTCACAAGCCGAGTACCTCCTCCGCGATCCTTCCTCCACGCATTGGTACTCGTACGTCGCGCGTGCACGCGACTGTGTTACAGAGGGTGCGCGCACCGGCTCTACTTACCATTCCTCCCCAGGTACTGGCTCCACTCCCCGGAGCTTGCAGGCCATTACCCTAGATTACCTCCCTGTCTCCTCCCCTGCTCTCTCACACCTATCCCTGCAAGCTCCCAGACCAACCCCTGCTCCACCCCTTCCTGCTATTTGTTCTCCCTCCTTTATAACCCCAGTCTGTCCTCTCTTTCCTTGCCCAGCATAGCTTTCCTGTAGCTCCTGTGTGTGCAGTGTCATACGGGCATGTAGGCGTTACAAAGAAAGAAGATCCACCCGATCCAATGATCTAACTACATCGAGAGCCTCCATGATATGTAAACGATCATATCCCCTCATTTGAAATCTAAGAGCCAGGTCGATGGACTGCGTCTCAAAAGACTCCTCAGTGGAAAAGTTAAAAGTTAACGTTAAAAGTCTTTTTAATCTCAAAAATTGTCCCTTCAAGATACCCCTCTTGAGGGATCTAGAATTATCACTATTAGACATGAGAAAGGCATCACGATAGTTGGGTTTCCTGTAGATGTCCGTTTGAAATGTCTTGTTGATATCTATGTACAACATTATGTCCAAATAACAGATGTGTTGAATAATAAAATCATAAGTGAACTTGAGATTATAGTTGTTAATATTCAAGGTGTTAAAGAAAGTTTCAAAAGATAAAAAATCACCATCCCAGATAAAAAGCAAGTTGTCAATGTATCGTCTATAGAATTTAATGTGCTTCCTAAAAAGATTGTGATCACCATAAATAAAAATAGATTCCCAAAAGCCCATAAACAAATTAGCATAAGATGATGCAAATGAAGTACTCATAGCCGTGCCTTTAAGTTGTAAGTAAAATTGTGAATCAAAAGTGAAATAATTGTAGGTTAATAAGAAAGTAATAGCTTCAACCAAGAATGTACAAAGTGTCGTGGGTAAGTTAGATAAATGGAGAAAATGTTGTATTGCAGCGATACCTTGTTCGTGTTGGATAATACTATACAAGGACATCACATCCATAGTCACCCAACAAAAAGAGGTCTCCCACTCAATATTTTGCAGATCCATCAGTAATTGGTTGGTATCCTTAAGAAGGGAGGGTAATTCTTGAACCAAAGGTTGGAGAAAATTATCAATGTAGCGAGAGACACCATCTCCCAAAGATCCAATGCTAGCCACTATGGGCCTGCCAGGAGGGCAGGTCAGTGACCTATGGATCTTTGGGAGATGGTGAAAAATGGGAACAATCGGATGTGAACAAAACAGGAAATCAAACTCTTTGGTATTAAGGACACACAATGTTCTACCCATGTCCAGAAGTGTTCTCAACTCCCTAAGGAAAACACCGGTGGGATCTTTCCCAAGTTTTTTATATGGGGTCAGATCTCCCAGCTGTCTGAGAGCTTCTTGTTTATAGCTGGCAGAGGACTGCACCACTACTGCACCCCCTTTGTCGGCATTGTTTATAACAATAGTAGGATCAGTTTGAAGGTTAAATAGTTCTATTTTTTCCTCCTCTGTGAGATTGCCATGGGGTGCCTGATTGAATGTGCATCTCTCTGCCAGTTTTTTAAGATCCTGTTCCACTAATCTCTCAAAGGTAGTGATGTAAGGACCTTTGGATGTTTAAGGGATAAATGTACATTTCCTTCTAAATTCAGTGTGTTGACAAACAAAAAAGTTAGACATAGGATCATCATTACAGTATAGATCACCATTCTGTTCGGACAATAACCCCTCCATATCAGATATGGCACAAAGTTCTCTGAAAGTGAATGAGGGATGATGCGGATTGGTCCCTAAATCCTCCTCGACCCCAAGGGGGGCCGACGAGGTAAAGGGAACCCGATCCGCATGAGACCTAGCTGCAATTTTTTTTAAGACAGTTGTAATATTAAGTGTATTATTAATAGTATTAAGTGACCTAATCTCTATTTAAGGTTTAGTTAAAATATTACTCTAGAGTTTAAGTGGGCTACATTTGAAAATCATATATTCTTTTTCACTATCTTATTTGCATACCTATTAGTACATTAATTCCAAATACATCTATTGGTAAGTTAACATTTGAGTTTAGTTTTTTGACACCTTTTTATTGTTCCTTAATTTCTTTTGAGACTACTAGTTTTTTTACAATAAGTATTCAAATTTGTGTTCAATAGATACATTAAATCTGTGTACTTTGTATAATTAATTTTTCCCAATAAATGTTTTCTTTTTTATTTATTTATTTTAATATTTCTTTTTATTTTTACATATTTCATATAATTGGTTAATTTAAATGTTTTTTTATATGTTAATACCACTGGCCCCTTAGTTGACAATACTTTTGAGACATATAAGAATATCATCATTTATATACAGTATAAACTATATGTGTGTGTGATTGGTTAGTTTAATATTTAAATTCTCTGTAGTTCAATTCACCTATGTACAGTATGTGTTTCTGTCTTTCAATCCCTTGAGATTGTATGTTTTGACATTTAAGAAGTTCGATTAAAGGGTTACTTGTTGGGTATTTGAGACAGGACTGTTTAAGAATTTAAATTCGACATATCACTGAGAAAGCCATCCTTGATGAAACACATTTGGTTTGGAACTTTGGAGCTACTATACATTGCTCCGTAACGTGGCCAGTCTCAGATGAGAAAGAGAGAGAGAGATTTCTGGTATCCGGGACTCTAAAGTAAGTAACAGCATTTGGGGAAAAAGAGACATTGCAAATATCTCTGGCGATACCCTTATGATACCTCAGAGTTTCTGGAGGGTAAAGACCACACTTTATGTGTAAGGAGAGCACCTGGGAATGCATCATGGAACACCCTTAAATAGACTGTGTAGCAGCACTGTTTATAATTTCCATGCATAAAACTCAAGACACATGTTTGTTAGTGATATTATCCCTTCGTTTCTATATTTTTATTAAAAATATATTACACTATGTCAGTTTTTATCTCCTTTATCTAACAAGATTCTTTGGGAAAAAAAATACAAACATAGAAAAGACGCGTGGCATTTTTGATAAGGTGTAAATGTGAGGGCAATTCTCCCTATTACCAAATTACCTGTATTTGTTTAAAAAATACTATATTATTTTGCTTTTTCTTCTCCTTTTTTTTAATCTTGAAATTTGGATCCTGGAGCAGAAGGACATCTTCTTTTGCACATATTTCAATTTTATCAGTAGGGTCTATTTGATCAGTTACTGTAGGTGGTTTATTATGAGAACATATAGAAATTAAAACCAGTGCCAACTAAGTGAGATGACCTACAGATAAAAACTCCATACAAGTATACACGTAGGATACTTAATTGATAGTTTACCCAGTACATAATTAAATTGATTGCATTATGACTTGACTGACTTTATCTCCTTTCTTGGTGTGCTTGACTGAACATAAAATGCTTCTTACAATATATAAATAGCATCTGAAAACATATTAGACATTCTATTATGTGTGACTAGTTACATGATAGAGTTATAGCCTATTTTATTCTTCAGTTTTTATAGTTATAAGGTACATGACTAATATTATATTATTGTAAAAATGTATTCATTAAAGTAGTGATTAAATCTTACATATTCTTTTCATTTTACTATCATTACTCTGACATTTACGTCAGGAAGCAACACTTTTACATTTACTTTGTGATTCATGCCAATATTTACTAAGCAGTGCTTAGTAAAGGTAAGGTGCAAACGACACCTTATACTTACACACTCCTTTCAAGTGAATGGGGTATAAGGTCTCTTGCAGAAGATTTATTATATTATATGTATTATGTATTGGGAGGAGGGGTTCAGGGGGACCTGGTTCAGCTCCCGGTGTCAGCTTCTTGTGACATTGGGCAAGTCACTTTATCTCTTGGGCCTCAGGCACCAAAAACATTGATCATAGATTGTAAACTCATCTGGGTAGGGCCTGTGTAAGAAAAATCCCTACAGTATGTGCTGTGTATCGAACACTATACTGTAATTGTGAAGTGCTTTGAGTCCCATTTGGAGGAAAGTACCATATACAGTACAATAAAATGATTATTATAAAAAGATCATAATATGAGCTTTTCTGTCTAGCATAAAACTCTAGCCTAGCACTAGTTAGTCATAAAGCAGATATATTGAATTTATGTTTAATTGTAACATGCATGTGTAAAGGCTAGCAATATGTGTTTGTGCCTGGCAACATATTTATAGAGCATATTGCTCTATAAACATGTTTGATGGAAACAGCCAAGGCAGAATTTTTGGGTTATGCCTTTCCAAGTTTTCTCCATGCAGGACTCCAACTGAACTTAACTTCTGCTTGAGATAAATTGTCACAGTATTCACAGTCCATTTACAGTCAATTTAAACAGTTGACCTTCAATGTGATAATGAAGCTGCATTTAAAATTGTCAACATATTAGTGTACTCTTGAACAAATAGAATGGCCCCTTGCAGACGTAATCACCAGAACGCCCTCCTACTATCTCTGTACGTTCTTCCTATCAACAAATTAGATTGTAAGCTCTTCGGACCAGGGACTCCTTTTCCTAAATGTTACTTTTATGTCTGAAGCACTTCTCTCCTTTATGTGTTATTTATATGATTTGTTATTTATATGATTATCACGTATTTTACTGCTGTGAAGCGCTATGTACATTAATGGCACTACAGTATATAAATAAAGACATGCATACAGTACATACATACATACATACATATATCCAGGATAATTTACTACTCAATTCCGGTTAAAAAGCATTTTTTAATCAAAGTTCATCAAAATTTGAAGGTGATTTTCCAACTCATTCAATTCCAGGTATAATATCCTTGAGCAGAATGAAGTTATGACCATATCCATATCTCATTGAGCGATAAAATGAGATACTTGACAAGCAAACCAACATTATCTAGTAAGCCCTTGCACAAAGGGCAGTATACGTAGTGCATTAGGAAATTGAGGGATTTTTCTAGTTTCTTTGTTTTTTTTACAGAAATTATTTTTCATTTACATATATTCTGTTGGAAGACTGTAATCTGTCATGGAGAATGTAACATATTTAATTGTGGGGAAAAGTATTAATTTATCATTCAGTGATAAATGCATACACATTTATGTATCTAAACAAATATTTTAGTAACACTTGCATGATATAAAATCATTATGATAACACCGTCTTCACTTTGGAAATTGCTCCAGTGAATGCCACATGTATGTTTAGCTACAGGTATCCGTTATCAAATATCGATCATTATTTAGCAATCATTTTATAGCAAAAAAATCAAGCTTAAATCAGCTATGTAACACAATGTTATTTCAAGCGTTTAAAGCTCTAGCTCTTGGGGTATGAACAGAATATTTTATATTACTGTAGGTAGGGTCATAAACATAAAGAAAACAAATGTTGGGGCATTGTGATCTAATCCTGACATAATGTCATGCTGATGTATTGCTGCAATAAGTGGATACATTTTTACTTTAGATGGACATATGTATTTTTTCAACCAATTCTACTATGTAAGATTTGGGTTGCCAGGTATTTGCAATAGACAATATTTGTTATAAATATGAATTACCTTGTTTAATGTAAATGCAATTATGGACATGTGACATAATTACATATTTAACTAATAAGATAGATAAAAGAGCAACATTAAAATGGAAAACATACAGAGAAATATTTTACCATTTATGGAACAGATTAACAAAGCTCTGTTATTTATTTAACAAAGTGTTAATTTATGTTAACGCCTTATGTGCTAACGGTATTTTCAAACAACACTAATGCAGTGTTAAGTACTGTTTTCAGCCATAACGGACCCTTGCATTAGTAGAACGGTCATTAGTGTTAATGCTATGAAAAAGAGGTTTCCCTCTAACAACGCATATCTACAGAACTCCATTATACTGCAGTTAACACAAGGATTTAACGATGAGTTACTTAGGTCAGGGGGGTGCAAACTGGGGGCAGGAGATTTTCTGGGGAAGGGGAGGACCACTTACAAAGGCCCCGCGCTCTTCCCCAAAGCATTTAAATTAAAAGTCGGGGGAGGCGCGAGGCCTCTGTAAGTTCTCTTACTTGTCTCCGATGGCTTTGGGCCACGCGTCGCCATGGCAACTCGACATCACATGACTTGCAGCGTTAATTAATGCCAGAGACAAGGTAAGAAGAGGGGTGGGTGGGGTGGGGGGGGGGGCAGAGCAGACATGGGGCCACTATGGACGTCATGTCGCTCTATAGTATCATACAACACAATCAAGGGATTTCTGCTATTCAACATTATCTTCATCTATCCAAATTACCGGTTTCACTTTGCACATTTTTGATTGAAAGTATAACATTTTTATTAACACATAATTATTTCACTTTTGACTCACAATTTTATTTACAACTAAAGGGCACTGCTATGGGGACTTCATTTGCACCATCTTATGCTAATTTGTTTATGGGCTTCTGGGAATCTATTTTTATTTTTAGTGATCATAACCCTTTTAGAGAGCACATTATTTTCTACAGGCGTTATATTGATGACCTGTTTTTCATTTGGGATGGTGATTTTCTTTCTTTTGAAACATTCTTTAACACTGTTAATATTAATCAGTATAATCTCACATTTACTTATGATTTTGATATTCAACACATTGCTTATTTGGACATAATGTTGTATATAGATGTCAACAAAATCATTCAAACGGACGTCCATAGGAAACCTAATTCGCGTAATGCGTTCTTGATGGCTAGCAGTAATCATTACAGGCCCCTCAAAAAAAAGGGGATTTTGAAGGGGCAATTTTTAAGACATAGAAGACTCTGCTCCACAGAGGAATCCTTTGATATTCAGGCTGAGGATTTGGTCCACAGATTTCTAAAAAGAGGCTATAATAAGGTTCATATTGTGGAATCTCTTGATGCAGTTAAAACTCTTGAACATGCTGATCTCTTTATTGGTAAAAAGAATTACAAATATAAAGGGAATAGAACCATCATGCCCAAAAAAATGGAGAATAGGGCACCCTTTTTCATTACACAACAGTGTAAGCAGGCAGACTCTATTAGAGGTATCATTCACAAACACTGGCACACCCTTAAATTGGATACAGATTTACATAATGTGGTTAAAGATGGACCAAAATTTGTTTTTAAAAAAGCCAAATCACTGGCAGGTTTTCTGTCACCAAGTCTGTTTCGTTCAAACCATCCACAACATATTTCTAATATACCAAAAGGCTTCTATAGATGTGCTCATTGTGTTGTCTGCCAATATGCCATTCCATTGAAAAGTATCCAAACATATAAACCTAAAAGGAATATTAAAGTGTCCACATTTATCAATTGTAATTCGAATTTCATTGTGTACATATTGAATTGTGGTTGTGGCAGGCACTACATTGGACGCACCATTAGACCCTTGAAAGTTAGGATAATGGAGCATGTTAGAGCCATAAAAAATCATACCATTACACATCCAGTGTCACGTCATTTTGCCCATTGTTCTCAGGGGGGTATCCAGAACTTCTCCTTTTCGGCTATTGAGCATGTTCCTCCACCCATTCGGGGTGGTGACAGACTGAACATGCTCAATAGACGAGAGATGTTCTGGATCTTCAGCATGGATTCCCTATACCCGAACGGGATTAATCAAGATTGGGAATTAATCCACTTTTTATAAAATTATTTCATTTCTAAGATCAGTCTTAATTTAAGATATAATGTCCTAACATTTATATTTATATTCATGCTAAATGTGAATTAATATGTGATTTTTCTATTCTTCCACCCTTTAGGGGTTATTTAGTTTGTTATAATATTATTATTAAAGTATTATATTTTACACATTCTTATTATATACCATTTTTGAATCTATTCTATACATTCACATATTTTGATTCTAGATGTGTTTAGAAAATTCACCAGCTTTGATATATTTTTTATACTTATTATATGGTTTATCATTATTTTTTAGTAAATCTTACATATATACAGTATTCTTATTCTTTGTACTATTTCATATATATACATATGTATTTCTTTAAATATTATGGTTATTATTATTTTTAATAAGATTGTTTATTTCTTTTTCTATCTATCTTAAGATTTGTTTGCATCATTATATATTATTAAGATATTGCTATAAGATATAAAAAATAATGGAATGAGTTATGGGTTCATGGTTGGGTATAACTATATATGTCCCCATCTATCAATTAAGAGTTTAATATAGTTAGATTATGTTTTTATTCTTGATTTCTTTTTTTGTATAGTATATTGTTCTCTTCTTCATCTATTGCTTTGATTATTATATTCTAATCTTTTGTTATCTTGCTTCGTTTTTGCTTTTTATATTGATTTACTATTGAGTTGTGTATTTGTATTGTACTTCCGCCTTTGCCTTTTCAAAACGGAGGTATTTCTACCCTATGAGGCCACCGTAGTTCTTACAGGGACTCAGTTTCAGTCAGATTTTTTCTGACTGATTTTTGGCGCGAAATTACTTCCGCATTGACTGGCATATAAAGTGGATTAGCAGGGACATAGGTTACTCTTTGATAAAGCGCTATTTAGCGCGAAATGCATTAGAGGACCCTTTTTATGTAGCTTTTGCTACCATGCATCTCTATTAAAGCATTTTTAATTTTCACTACTCAGCCTCCAGCCCTACTTTTTTCAGCAGTGCTCTACCTTCTCTCCACGCATGAAAGAAATGGCTTAGGTCATACCTAAAGGTGGCGTTAGCTCCGTGCAGACCCTGAAATAGGGATTTTGCTGGAGGGAAGGAGAGAGAGAGGGAGAAAGACCAATTTTCTTTCTCTTCTTCTTTCCTTTCACTCTCCAACAAAAAAACATATTTCGGGGTCTGAATGGGAGAAACACTGCCTTTATATATGTAGCCGGGTTCCCCTCTGCTCGGCAACCACCCCCCATTACCTCCGTGCCGGGAGCAATGGTGAGTGCTGCTGGCGCCAAGCGTTCTGGAGGGTGGGGGCCGAGCAGGGAGCGCTCCAGTGCGCCGGAGACTCCGCGGCAGCCCGACAAGGAAGGACGCCGCCATATTGTTCCTCGCGCATGCGCAGTGCGGCAGGTAGCGGCGGCGGCCCCTAGAGTGCTCGCGCATGCGCAGTGATCGCCCGAATGACACAGCCAATCAGCAAAGGGCTCATAGCAGGGACTACATGTCCCATGAGCCTCAGGGGACCCCACATGACACCAGGGAGCCAATAAGGCTGCAACATCTCCCTGCAGAGGAGATTAGTTACATTTCGCGGGGTTTTTGCAGCAAGGGAGTTGGCGTTCGGAGCAGCTAGGGGAAGGAGGTAGGGTGCAGGAGTCAGTGACTCTCTGCACTAGGCCAGCAGCCCCCTAGGCCCCAGACAGCCCTGAGACACCAGTAGTATTGAGTGTTGTAGAGACAGGCCCCAGGTTAGGGACCCTGCCCCCTTACTATCAGAGCCAGTTAGGGACACAGCGGACGCTGCGCTTCCTTCCAGAGGCTTGGGATCAAGCCTGCTCAGCACAGAGAGCGAAACCGTACCAAGGGTGGACCGCCCTCACAGATCTTCTCACCGGAGGAACCGGACGTCGTCCTAAAGTCATCTGATCCTTTGCAAAGAATCTTTAACGCCCAGGTGCCGTCGCACTGGGCAGGTAACGTTATGCACGTGCACACACGAGAGTTCTCTCACATAGTGGCAGCGCTGACCACGGGACGAGGGGGGTTATTCTGTGGGGGTCCACTGTGGTGGGTGTGGGGATTATGAAATATCCTTATGCAGTGCTAATCGTTAATGTGTTTAGTGAATGTTATGCTTACATATATGCAGTAAAGCCTGTTCTGTTTTACAACTGTTTGCTTAACGTGATTGTTTCCTGTGAGGGCCTCCTCCCACTCCGTTGGGATCCCTCCCAGGTGGAGGCGTTGCACCACGAGATCACATTATATGTATGTACCCCAGGCTCCCCAAGCGGAGGCTTAGGCTCCTGAGAGCCGCACAGGTTTACACAGCACGTAGTAGCGTCTGTATTCACAGGGAATACCCATTACATTTGGAGGCGCTGCTGAGATAGCCCTGGGGTGCCCTACTCAGTAGTTAACGTACACTGGCGACACACTTTATTCGAGCTCGGCTAGTCCCACGAATTCGGGTATACCCGGGTGTATTGAGGTTTGTGACTGTTTTCTGCCCGAGTGCATTGAGGTATTTTCCAAGCAGGGATTGAAGCATTTTATTCCTGCTGGCTGCAATACTGCACAGTATATATATATATACTGCATTACAATTCATGAATTTATGCCATCTGGTAGACACGCGAAGCATTGCAGCCTATTAAATCCTAATCATTATCATTTAACAGATCAGCCGCCCGTCAGCCAGGCATGAACCCAGGCTGGGAAGGCAAACGCAACGGGGCTTGTCAGAGGTGAGGAGCGGCGCATTCCAGGTATCTGCCAGGTACATACTGGGTATTTGCTCGAATAAAGTGTGTCGGTGCAGTAGTATCCTATCAGTCAGCATGTCTGCGCTCACGCCCAAACAAGTGGCCGACTTGGCCGAAAAGCTAGGAGAGCTCCTGCGACACGTAGTCGCCGTAGACGAGGTACCTGCCGATGTATCCATGTTTACTGTCTGCAGCACAGTAAGGATATTACCTGGTCTGGCGGGCGCCCGCCTCATCAGCAAGCACTACAACATTGACCGGCAAGAGAACACCCTATTGCTGGCCACCGAACAAGCTATACCCCCTGATAGAGGCCCACGAGTAGTGTATCTACCAGAGACTTTACCGCAAGGGTGCCCTCTAATTTACCCTGGAACCGTTTCCAGTCACGTAACTTCCCTTACCAGACATGCGGGTTGGGAAGACAAAGATATGGCCGCCAGTACACCAATCAGATCAGACATACCCCTACCCCGAGTGACCTTCTCTTCTGATGCTAGGCAAGGGGCCACCAGCTGGGCCGGTAGCCCGCCAACATCACCGGTCCCTAACTGGTTAGTGAACAGCTTCACCCCAACCCCTAGCAGTCAGGGAGTGGTGATCGCAAGTTCCACAGACAGTGGCGGCTCCATGCTAGGAGTTCTGGTTTGGAGTTGGAAGGGAGCGATCCAATTGTGTACACCTCATGTGAGTGAAAAACGTGAAAAAGCACTGATGCAATATGTAATCTTAAAATCAATAGTTGATTACAAACAAATTGTCTATATAGAAGTGAATTACTTATACAGTACAGAAGTGTTGGTAATAATAAAGTACAACCAGGAGGTATGTAGATAGTTGTTCTTCCTTTCAGATGTGTAATGGCACCACTCTGCTTTCACATAAGGGGACTGTTCCAGATATTCAGCTCCCAACAGGGTATATGGAAAAACAGAAGACACAAAACGGCCCAATAGTGCAGATTGCAATTCACTGGATTTATGTCAAAAAGTAGTAAGAGATGTACTCACACTAAGTACAAAGGTTCTGTACATATATTGGTATCTTTAGCATGTAAATGCTCACTGTCTTTGCGGTGTGCGCTCCCGAGTTTTCTCCCCCTCTCCTCGCTGTGCCGCCGGCGGTGGCGTGTGACGTCACGTCCGGTTCGCGGGTAACCGCATCTGATGGAAACGGATGGCAACCAGCAATGCTGAGGGGTCTGCGGGAGCGTCCTAGCTTTCGGCGTCTTCTCTTGGAGGCAGCTGCTGCAAACTCGTTGGCTCTACGCGGAATAAGGAACTAGGAATAATTTGACTACAGATGAAAGAAAAGCTTTGGAAGAAATTACTCAGAATGAAAAGATAGTAATTAAACAGGCTGACAAAGGTGGGGGAACAGTAATAATGAATAGGGAGAATTATTTGAAAGAAATTTATCGCCTATTAGGTGACAATGATACTTATGGCATTTTAAATAAAAATCCAACTGAGAAATTTAATAAAGAACTTAATAGTCTGTTAGAAGGAGGAAGGGATATAGGTATACTTACGGAATCAGAGTTTAAATTTCTATATAACAAAACCCCTCAAATTCCGATATTCTATATTTTACCAAAAATCCACAAGTGTCTTGAAAATCCACCCGGTAGGCCGATAATTTCGGGAATCAACTCACTCACGTCCAACCTGTCAGCCTATATAGATAGTTTCCTCCAGGGTTATGTGAAGGAGATGAATTCATATTTGAAAGATACGTCTGACATTATAAAAATCCTAGATACTTTTGTATGGAAAAAAGATTATCTGCTGGCAACTATTGATGTGAGTTCGCTATATACATCTATTGTTCATAATTTAGGACTCCAAGCTGTTGAATATTTTCTTAGGAATGATCCGGAATTGCACGATTTGCAAATAAGATTCCTTCTTGATAGCATTACATTCATTTTAGAAATTTTTTTCTTTTTGTTTGATAAGGTGTATTATGTTCAGAAATGTGGCACCGCCATGGGAACAAGGTTTGCCCCCAGCTACGCAAATCTCTTTATGGGATTTTGGGAGGACCAAACCATCTGGTCCAACGGCGAGCTGGGGGGTAACCTTGTCCTATGGCGGCGCTACATTGATGACATCATTTTAATATGGCAGGGGGATAAGCAAAGTCTAGAACAATTCATTTTTAACCTTAACCAAAATAATTTTAATCTCAAATTTACACACACAATAAGCGAAATTTCTATAGAGTATCTTGATTTAAATATATATATAGAAGAAGGTGCAATAAAAACTAAAACACATTTTAAACATGTTGACTGCAACAATTTTATCCTTAGATCTAGTTGCCACCACCATCAATGGATGGACGGAGTTCCCTATAGTCAATATAGGAGACTACGGAGAAATTGCACCGAGGAGGAAATATTTAAAGACCAGTGTAAAGTGTTAGAGAAACGCTTTGTAGAAAAGAATTACAGCCAAGAGACTTTAGATATGGCATTAACAAAGGCGAAAAATCTACAAAGAAAGGAAGTCTTGGAATCACGGAAAAAGTCTCTTAATCAAAATAACAATATATATGATACTGCCTTCCTTACCACTTTTAACAAAGAAGCAAAAAATATAGGAAAAATCCTTCGTAAACACTGGCATGTTTTAAAATCAGATAGCATTTTGAACGAAATTTTACCTGAAAATCCAAAAATAATTTTTAAAAAAGCCCAAAATATTAAAAATTTAATAGCACCAAGCGCCTTAAGAAACACAAAAGGAGAAAATCAGAGCTGGCTAAAGAATTTAACAGGTTTTTATGGATGTGGATCGTGTAAGGCCTGCCAGCACAAAATGCAGGAAAAAACAAAGTTTACTAGTAATAGAAGCAAAGAAACATTTAAAATCAAACAATACATGAATTGCCATACAAATTTTGTAATCTATGTCCTTGAGTGCCCTTGCGGGCTACAATATGTAGGAAAAACATCTAGACCCATACGTACCCGCATCATCGAACATCTGAGTAACATAAGAAGGGGCATTTTAACCCACAGCGTCTCTAAACATTACGCTAAATACCATCATTCAAACCCGGATAGCCTTAAATTTATCGCTATTGAAAATGTACAACAACATTGGCGGGGACGCTGTAGAGAGGTGGATCTAAGCAAGAGAGAAATGTATTGGATTCACAAACTAAAGACACTGATCCCAAATGGTTTAAATTCAGACTTTGAGATCCTACCGTTCCTACATACCTAATGTTTTTATAAATATTAACTTTGCCTGTTTTTATTATTTTTTAAGATATGTTGTTTTTTATTGTGTCTTATCAATTTTTTAATTTTTCACTTTTAAATAATTAAAAGTAAAAATTATCTAATAATATTTGTAAATAATATTATCATATTGCGTCTATTGCACTTTGTTATTAATGTGTGTTATGTGATAATTATTCTTTATAGAGAATTATAAATTTAGAGATGTAAATTATATTAAGTATATTTCCTAAATTTTTCGTAAATTACACCAATTATATATACTTTATAAAATATTATTTTAGAATATATAGCTAGTAGAGCTGATCCTGACCTTGCCAATTTTTAATTAAATACGATTTTGATAATATAACGTTCTTTATATGGATATGATGGTACGAATGAAACTGATAACCTCTCTCTGTTTCTCTTTTTCCTCCCAATATGCACCTTACTACATATATTTATCGGATGGCATTATCATCTAATGAGATTTATTTTTACTAAGAATAACTTTTACATATGATTGAATAGATATTACTAATAGAGGGTTTTAATACCAAACAAAGCAGACTTCACAATTTTTTTGTTGCTAGTTTTTATTTTTATATGTTATTAAATAATGTTTATTATATCATGTTTTAATTGTACTCAAGAGTACTATAAATGAAACCATTTTTATCTTATTTTATTCTTTTGATTTTTGGACCACAGAAAGAATTGTGCCTATGTAAAGGCAATCCTGTGGGTGTAATTGTGCAATGTTTAAATTAGATTGGATACACTTGTAAAGCAATTAGAGATCATCATATAAATACATGACACCCACACTAGTCATTTATTGCTCCTGACGAAGCTGTGCACCACAGCGAAACGCGTAGAGCCAACGAGTTTGCAGCAGCTGCCTCCAAGAGAAGACGCCGAAAGCTAGGACGCTCCCGCAGACCCCTCAGCATTGCTGGTTGCCATCCATTTCCATCAGATGCGGTTACCCGCGAACCGGACGTGACGTCACACGCCACCGCCGGCGGCACAGCGAGGAGAGGGGGAGAAAACTCGGGAGCGCACACCGCAAAGACAGTGAGCATTTACATGCTAAAGATACCAATATATGTACAGAACCTTTGTACTTAGTGTGAGTACATCTCTTACTACTTTTTGACATAAATCCAGTGAATTGCAATCTGCACTATTGGGCCGTTTTGTGTCTTCTGTTTTTCCATATACCCTGTTGGGAGCTGAATATCTGGAACAGTCCCCTTATGTGAAAGCAGAGTGGTGCCATTACACATCTGAAAGGAAGAACAACTATCTACATACCTCCTGGTTGTACTTTATTATTACCAACACTTCTGTACTGTATAAGTAATTCACTTCTATATAGACAATTTGTTTGTAATCAACTATTGATTTTAAGATTACATATTGCATCAGTGCTTTTTCACGTTTTTCACTCACATGAGGTGTACACAATTGGATCGCTCCCTTCCAACTCCAAACCAGAATTGCATTTGTGGGAAATCTTAGCACATTTCCCTGGTAAGGTTGAGAAGCATCCCTTTGTGTAACATTTCATATATAAATTTTTAATTTTTTCAATTTTTTCTTTTATTATTATTATTTTTAAATACACTGTTAAAAATTAGGGTATTGTGGCGCCTATGCAAATCATTTAAGTATCCATGCTAGGAGTGACATTTCCACAGCTTGTGGAAGCTATAACTACGTCCACCCAAGCCCAAAATTACAGGAAGTTGAAGGCGTTTTCAGGAATGGTTCCTGTCCCCGCAGGCGAGGAAAGCATCGAGTCTTGGAAGGAACACACCCTCAAGGTGATCGATGAATGGCTCTGCTCTGAAACGGTCAGACGTCAGAGAATCCTGGAAAGCCTCCGACCCCCAGCAGCCACCATGGTCAGTGCACAACACAACCAAGACCCTGATCTCTCTGCTCATCAGATGGTAGACTTGTTAGTCCAGATCTATGGCAAAGATGAATAGGAGAGTGAGCTGTGGTTCAAATATTACAGTCTCCGACAGAAGGAGAAGGAAGACCTGTCAGATTTCCTTCAACGAATCCAGCTGGTCCTGTGGAAATTGCGAACTTGCGGCCTCATCCTAGCCTCAGAGATGGACGAATACCGACGCAAGCAGTTCCTCCGAGGGCCATTCCCACGCATCACATAGTGTTCAAGATCAGCGCTCACTAATGGAGGGGCTTCCCCCTACCTTCATAGACATTTTGGGGATCGTCAAAGGGCATGAAGCCTATACCAAGCTGCATACAGGCCCCAAGGTCAAAGATCCCCCTGCGAGTGACATCCCGGGAGCCTCCGCTCGCCGGATCAAGAAATCTGTCAAAGAGGAAGAGGAGCCACCCAAGTCGCCCTCCACGAAAGGCCGGACTTCGGGAGATCCTCCCCCACTTCCCAAGACGACTAGATCCTAAAGATATCGTCTGCTATGGTTGTGGACAGAAAGGCCATTTCTCCAGAGAGTGCCCGGATGGAGGCACCCAAGAAAAGAAAACGCCCAGTAAAGGAAACTCGGCTAGGTCCATGATCTGTCGGATACAGACGACAGAATCTAAGACATCCGAGGCCACCCCTGCGCCTCCCGAAGCTCCTACGGACCTAAGCCCAGATGATGGAATTCCGGCCAGGGATGGTTACTGTCAGGTAGGCCCCTCTGCCATCGTGCATGTGGTAGTAGAAGGAGTCTATGCCTCTGCTTTACTGGACACCGGGTCCCAAGTGACCATTATATACCGACAATTCTACGACCAACACCTTAAGCACTATCCCCTGCGGTCGTCGGAACATATGAAGGTGAGGGGGTTGAGCAATGAAAATTACCCCATCAATGGAATCGTGAGAATTCAACTGGAGATACTTCAATTGAATACCGGCAAGAAACATCCCATGCATGTGGAGGCAATGGTATGCCCGAAGCCTCAAGGACAGTGTCAGTACCCGGTCATCTTGGGAACAAATACGGATATAGTGCGAGCCGTAATCAGAGCCTACCTGAAAGAGACCAATGAATTGCCAATGGCCAATCCACTCCTTGACCCTGTACTGAGAGAGGAGTGCAACAGAGTATATGCCTTAGAGCGTCACGGGGACCTCTACAATCGTCAATGTGGACTGACGACCATTTTACCAGGGGGAGTGCAATGCATGGTCATCTGGTGCTGCTATCCCGATCGAGATGAGACCAATCATCTGTTCTCTCTGGAGAGTACCCCTGAGGAAGAGACCCAGAGAGGATATAGGGTAATACCTGAAGTGAGAGAGTGGACGACCAAAATTCCTCTACGAACCTACGTGTATGTTCAAAATATCTCTCCATTCCCGATGGACATTGATGCAGGACAAAGTTTGGGCAGCATCTATCCCGTCAGCCTGGTAGAAACAGTGCCCCAGGTGAACGCCGCTGCAGTGGGTGAGCAGTTAGTCGATCTGGATTTCAACTTCGGAGACTCGACGCTGCCAACTGAGTGGAAGGATCGACTGACGGCCAAGCTGAATGAAAGAAGGACAGTATTTTCCACCAGCGAGATGGATGTGGGCCGCAGTCGCAGCGCCCAACACACCATTAGGTTGAGTGACGCCACTCCGTTCCGTGAACGCTCTCGTTGCATCGCCCCCATGGATGTGAACGATGTAAGGAACGTCCTGAAGGAAATGGAGACCGCTGGGATATTGACGGAGTCAATGAGTCCTTATGCATCACCCATAGTGGTGGTAAGGAAGAAGAATGGATCTGTAAGATTGTGCGTCAATTATCGAACTCTGAATAATCGTATGGTACCCGATCAATACAACCTTCCTCGCATTGAAGAAATCCTGAATGCTCTAACCGGGAGCCAATGGTTTAGTGTGCTCGACTTACGATCTGGGTACTACCAGGTACCTATGAGTGAAGAGGACCAGGAAAAGACAGCCTTCGTTTGCCCCCTGGGCTTCTACCAATTTACGCGTATGCCCCAAGGTATATGTGGAGCTCCTGCTACCTTCCAGCGACTGATGGAGAAAACAATCGGGGACATGAACCCTCGGGAGTGTCTTGTCTACCTGGACGACATCATTGTCTTCGGGAAGACCCTGGAAGAGCACGAAGAGAGGCTGCTTAAGGTGATAGACCATCTTGGAAAAGAAGGATTGAAGTTATTCCTCGATGTACGTGGGACACATCGTGTCTGCTCAAGGAATTGCTACCGATCCAGCCAAAGTAGAAGCGGTAGTGAACTGGCCGCGTCCTGAGAATGTCACGGAACTGCGATCATTCTTGGGTTTCTGTGGGTATTACGGTCGCTTCGTGGAAGGGTACTCTAGTCGAGCTAAACCACTGAACAATCTGCTGAATATATACCCCGAAATAACGGAAGGAAGGCCACGTCGGCCCGTCAACCGTTTGGCGATAAGTGTACGTCCGAGTGTGAACGGGCCTTCCTGAACTTGAAGAAAAGCCTGACTGAAGCACCAGTGCTTGCGTATGCTGATCCAGAACAACCATACGTTCTGCATGTGGATGCCAGTCTCAATGGACTGGGCGCTGTCCTGCATCAGAAGCACCCCGAGGGTCTTCAGCCTGTAGCCTACATCAGCCGCAGTCTGACACTCAGTGAACAGAAATACCCTGTACACAAGCTAGAGTTCCTGGCTCTCAAATGGACGATCACAGAGAAACTTCATGATTACCTCTATGGTGTTACGTTTGAGGTAAGGACGCATAACAATCCCCTCACGTACATCAATACTTCCTCCAAGTTGGATGCAGCAGGGCACCGATGGCTGGCAACCCTATCTAACTACAGATTCTCTGTGAAGTACAAGCCGGGGCCTTTGAACATTGGAGCTGACGCTCTTTCACGACGACCAGGATTAAGTGCTACTCCCTATGATGATGAATGGGAAGAGATCCCCGGGCCTTGGATGCGAGCAATGTGTAGCATAGCGGCCGTCATCAATGATCAGGTGGCCTTCTCCGAACTACGAGTTGCAGATTCGTTAGGATGCCAGTCGCAGGCTATCCCCGCTGCCTACTGTGATCCCAAGGGTATGAACATAACCCATGACAAAGTCATAAAATGGAAAGACTTAGTGGACTATCAAATGAGAGATCCAGTAATCAGCATCATTCGGCAAGCTGTTCAAAGAAAGAATCCAGCTCTACTGAAAAGTGCTCCCTGAGACCTGATCGCGTTGCTAATGCGTGAGGTGGACAAGTTCGAGATAGACAATTGCTTGCTCTATAGGGTAGTCCAATATCACAACCACCCTGAACTGGTTCTACCCCAAAACTTGAGATATATGGTGTTGAAGTCTCTACATGATGAACATGTGCACCTCGGTGTAGAGAAGACTTTTGGGATAGTCCGAGACCGTTTCTTCTTGCCCAAGATGCGGGAAGCAGTGGAACAACATTGCCGCCGTTGTTCCCGGTGTGTCCAACGCAAGACTTCGTCTACCAGAGCAGCAACTATGGCCCATCTCAAGAGTTCTGGTCCAATGGACCTGGTGTGTATGGACTTTTTGTGTATTGAACCCGATACCCGAGGAATCTGTAACGTGCTGGTTATCACGGACCATTACACCCGGTATGCTCAGGCCTTCCCCACAAAAGACCAGAAGGCCATCACAGTTGCAAAATACTATGGGAGAAGTTCTTCATTCACTACGGTTTTCCCAACCGACTTCACTCCGACCAAGGGCGAGATTTTGAGAGCACTCTGATCTGAGAATTACTCAAAATGCTGAACATCGCCAAATCCCGGACGACTCCGTACCACCCCGAAGAAGACGCTTTGCCTGAATGATTCAACAGGACCTTGTTGTACATGCTCGGAACCCTGAAGGGTGTGCAGAAAAGGGAATGGAGTCGACACTTAGAAGCTTTGGTACATGCATACAACTGTACTCGCCATGAGTCCACTGGATTCTCCCCATACTTCCTCATGTTTGGGCGGGAGGCAAGACTCCCAGTAGATGTGCGTCTTCGAGTATCAACGGATGGGATACACAATGCTACCCATTTCAAGTATGTGCAAAGGCTAAAGGACAGTTTGCAGCAAGCTTACCAACAGGCTCAGAAGTCTACAGCTAAACTGAATGCTGGCAATAAGAGACGATATGACAATAAAGTCAAGTCCTGGGGACGCTGTGTTGCTTCGTAATCTGGGAGTCCCCGGAAAACATAAACTGGCGGACAGGTGGAGAGACGGGGTATATGAGGTAGAGTAACAGATGCCCGGCCTCCCGGTCTATCGCATCAAAGACACTGACGGCCGGGTAAAGGTTTGGCATCGTAATCACCTTCTCCCCATCCCCCAAGTGGGAGACGAAGAAGCAGAAATACTGGCCACAACGCTCAACGGTGAGTCCGACTTAGAGATGGGTCAAGAGACTGTAAATAACGAAACCCACTCTGAAACTCCTGACGACCCTATGGAAGGACCCTCTCAAAGGGACTATTCCACAGAAGGGGCATCTCCCGGAGGAGCTACGGGTAAAGGGCCCCGTAGGCAGACGTCTACTAAGGTGGCACCAACAGGCCAGCCTTTGGATCCACAGAGCCCGTGCTTTGTGCCAAACAGAGGCTGTTCAGAGACATTTCTCCCCTCAAGGGAAGAGGCTGAGCCTCAAGACTGTACTTATTACTCCCCCGAGGGAGTTGCTGAAGAACAGCTCTGTAGGAGCTAAAGAGTAAGGTACCCTCCAAACCGGGTAACCTATGATCAAATTGGGGCACCCCATTATGAGGCTCAGCAGTGGGCTCACAGCATAGTGCAGTCCATAATTGTGAGGTTCAGTGAAATGTGAAATCTGATTTAGAGCTGATAAGTGTAAGATCACGTTTGGTTGTTGCATTTTTATTATTTAACGATGTTGTGCCATTTTCATTATATAACTGCTGTATATAGTTATTTAAGTTGTGTCCCAGCGAGGACGTTGGGGCTTTTACCAGGGGAGGATGTAGCCGGGTCCCCCTCTGCTCGGCAACCCCCCTCGTTACCTCCGTGCCGGGAGCAATGGCGAGTGCTGCCGGCGCCAAGCGCAAGACCCGCCGGAGGTTCTGGAGGGTGGGGGCCGAGCAGGGAGCGCTCCGGTGCGCCGGAGACTCTGCGGTGGCCCGACAAGGCAGGCGCCGCCATATCGTTCCTCGCGCATGCGCAGTGCGGCAGGTAGCGGCGGCGGCCCCTAGAGTGCTCGCGCATGCGCAGTGATCGCCCGAACGGCACAGCCAATCAGCAGAGGGCTCACAGCAGGGACTACATGTCCCATGAGCCTTAGGGGACCCCACGTGATTCCAGGAAGCCAATAGGGCTGCAGCATCTCCCTGCAGAGGAGATTAGTTACATTTCGCGGGGTTTTTGCAACGAGGGAGTTGGCGTTCGGAGCAGCTAGGGGAGGGTGCAGGAGGGGGGGTAGGGTGCAGGAGTCATTGACTCTCTGCACTAGGCCAGCAGCCCCCTAGGCCCCAGACAGCCCTGAGACACCAGTAGTATTGAGTGTTGTAGGGACAGGCCCCAGGTTAGGGACCCTGCCCCCTTACTATCCAGAGCCAGTTAGGGACACAGCGGACGCTGCGCTTCCTTCCAGAGGCTTGGGATCAAGCCTGCTCAGCACAGAGAGCGAAAATGTACCAAGGGTGGACCGCCCTCACAGATCTTCTCACCAGAGGAACCGGACGTTGTCCTAAAGTCATCTGATCCTTTGCGAAGAATCTTTAACGCCCAGGTGCCGTCGCACTGGGCAGATAACGTTATGCACGTCCACACACGAGAGTACTCTCACATAGTGGCAGCGCTGACCACGGGACGAGGGGGGTTATTCTGTGGACACGGTGTGGGGGTACACGGTGGTGGGTGTGGGGATTTATGCAATATCCTTATGCAGTGCTAATCGTTAATGTGTTTAATGAATGTTATGCTTACATATATGCAGTAAAGCCTGTTCTGTTTTACAACTGTTTGCTTAACGTGATTGTTTCCTGTGAGGGCCTCCTCCCACTCCGTTGGGATCCCTCCCAGGTGGAGGCGTTGCACCACGAGATCGCATTATATGTATGTACCCCAGGCTCCCCAAGCGGAGGCTTAGGCTCCTGAGAGCCGCACAGGTTTACACAGCAGGTAGTAGTGTCTGTATTCACAGGGAATACCCGTTACATATAAGACGTGTGTAACGCGTGTGATGTTAGGCTAACGCAAGGCAGTGCTAACTTAAGTCTATTTTATCGAGATAACTAGCGAATGTTGTATTTGGGCAATGTCACGTTATTAGTCCTGATTTAACGGAGCTTTGTGGATCTGGCCCTACATTCTGATGGTGGGTACATATTTAAGTAATAATCCCTGAGGAACAGGGCATTACGGACCAATAATGCCCTGGCTGGAAGAGTTGAAGGTCCAAGTCGAAGCCGAGGGATTTTAAACCCAGCCAGGGCATTATTGACCAGTAAAGCCCTGTTCTCAGGGGATATAGTATTACTTATATAGGCTAAATGTATGCTTTTTTTTAAATTTTTCTTTTTACATTTTTCATAAAAAAGATTGACACTTTTGTACAGCCATATTGTTTTTTTTATAAACATGATATTCTACCTTTTCTTATGCTTTTACTGTACTTGTTTACTAAAATGAAATTGTAAATACTGTACACTAAAGCCCCTCTCTATACACACTCTGTATACACACTCTTCAGTCCCCCTCTTTAGGCTGAGTCCCCGCTGGCGCTGAGCAGGCGGCGCTTGCGGCGATTACTTACATAAATATATTATATATATGTAAGTTCCCGCTCAAGCGGCGCGTGCGCACACGTGCGCGGGCACACGCTCACTTGCGCTCGGTGCTTATCAAAACAAAAAAAACTGACTTCCCCGCGCGCTCAGCTAGCCCGCAATTACGCCACCCCCTACCCCCCACACATGTGCGTGCAAATGCCAGGACACCTCGGCGCTCATGCTTTGAGCATGAGCGTGCTCAGCGTCAGCGGGGCCGCAGCCTTACACACACTTTGCAGCCTCCCCCCCCTTTGTACACACACAGACACACACTCTGCAGCCACCCCTTTGTACACACACAGACACACACTCTGCAGCTCCCCCTCTGTACACAGACACACTCTGCCTGGCTGTGCCTCCTGTCTCAACACATCCCTGGTTTGAGAGCTGCTCTTGCTCAGTGTGTATAAGAACTCAAAGCGGATTGGCTGGAAATCTTGGCAGGGTGCCAAACTTCTGGGCCATTACTGAATGGATAATGCCTGGAATTTTGACCAGTCAGAGAGCAGGGATTTCAATAATGCACAGAATTTCTCACAGTTTAACCTATAACAATTTACATATATTATAATATGACACTGTATTGTATTGTATTGTATTGTATTGTATGTCTTTATTTATATAGCGCCATTAATATACATAGCGCTTCACAGTAGTAATACATGTGGTAATCGAATAAATAACAGATAATATAAATAACAGATCATGGGAATAAGTGCTTTAGACAAACATAACATTAAGGAAGAGGAGTCCCTGCCCCGAGGAGCTTACAATCTAATTGGTAGGTAGGGAGAACGTACAGAGACAGGAGGAGGGAGTTCTGGTAAGTGCGTCTGCAGGGGGCCAAGCTTTATGTATCATGTGTTCAGAATGTTCACAGTGCTATTCGTATGCTTCTTTAAGCAAGTGTGTCTTAAGGTGGGTCTTAAAGGTGGATAGAGAGGGTGCTAGTCGGGTACTGAGGGGAAGAGCATTCCAGAGGTGTGGGGCAGTCAGTGAAAAAGGTTTAAGGCGGGAGAGGGCTTTAGATAAAAAGGGGGTAGAAAGAAGACATCCTTGAGCAGAACGCAAGAGTCGGGATGCTGCATAGCGAGAAATTAGGGCTGAGATGTAAGGAGGGGCAGAAGAGTGTAAAGCTTTAAAAGTGAGGAGAAGAATGGAGTGTGAGATGCGGGATTTGATTGGAAGCCAGGAGAGGGATTTCAGGAGGGGAGATGCTGAGACAGATCTAGGAAAGAGTAGAGTGATTCTGGCAGCAGCATTTAGGATAGATTGTAGGGGAGACAGGTGAGAGGCAGGAAGGCCGGACAGCAGGAGGTTACAGTAATCAAGACGGGAGAGAATGAGGGCCTGAGTCAGAGTTTTAGCAGTCGAGCAACAGAGGAAAGGGCGTATCTTTGTTATATTGCGGAGGAAAAAGCGTCAAGTTTTAGAAATGTTTTGAATGTGAGGGGCGAATGTGAGAGAGGAGTCGAGTGTAACCCCTAGGCAGCGTGCTTGGGCTACTGGGTGGATGATCGTAGTTCCAACAGTAATGTGGAAGGAGGTAGTAGGGCCAGGTTTGGGAGGTAGTATGAGGAGCTCTGTTTTAGCCATGTTGAGTTTAAGGCGACGGAGGGCCATCCAGGATGATATAGCAGAGAGACATTCAGAAACTTTGGTCTGTATAGCAGGTGTAAGGTCAGGTGTTGAAAAGTATATTTGTGTGTCATCAGCATAGAGGTGATATTTAAACCCAAAAGATGTTATTAGGTCACCTAGAGAGAGTGTGTACAGAGAAAAGAGAAGAGGTCCCAGGACAGAGCCCTGGGGTACCCCCACAGAGAGATCAATAGAGGAGGAGGAGGTGTTAGCAGAAGAGACACTGAAAGTACGATGGGAGAGGTAGGATGAGATCCAGGATAGAGCTTTGTTCCGAATACCAAGAGTATGGAGAATGTGAAGGAGAAGAGGGTGGTCCACGGTGTCAAATGCTGCAGAGAGGTCGAGTAATATGAGCAGAGTGTAATGACCTCTGTCTTTGGCAGCATGGAGGTCGTCAGTTATTTTAGTGAGGGCTGTTTCCGTGGAGTGAGCAGTGCGGAAGCCAGATTGTAGAGGGTCTAGGAGAGAATAGGTGTTGAGAAAATGGAGCAAGCGAGAGAATACAAGACGTTCAAGGAGTTTAGAGGCAAAAGGCAGGAGGGAGACAGGTCGATAGTTAGAAAGACAGGTAGGGTCAAGGTTGCTGTTTTTGAGTAATGGTATGACTGTTGCATGTTTGAAGGAGGATGGAAAGGTTCCAGAGCAGAGGGAGGAGTTAAAAATGTGTGTGAGCGTAGGGATTATAGTAGGAGCAAGAGGTTTTAGGAGATGGGAGGGAATGGGGTCAAGAGGGCAAGTGGTAGAGGGAGAAGTGGCGATCAACAGCGACACATCCTCCTCTGAGACAGTGGAAAAAGAGTCAAGGAAGGCAGGAGGAGAGTTCGGAAGAGGTGTAGGATGGGAAGAAGAAACAGAGGGGATGTTCTGACGTATGGATTCCACCTTTTCCTTAAAATAGTCAGCAAAGTCCTGAGCGGAGATGGAGGAAGGAGAGGCAGCTGAGGGTGGCTTGAGTAGAGTATCAAAGACAGAGAACAGTCGGCGTGGGTTAGACTTGTGCATGTTGATTAGTGCAGAAAAGTAGGCTTGTTTAGCTTGCGAGAGGGCAGAGTTGAAACAGGATAGCATAAATTTGTAGTGAAGGAAGTCTGCGAGAGTGTGAGACTTCCTCCAGAGGCGTTCAGAGGAACGAGTGGAGGAACGCAGCATGCGTGTGTGGGAATTTAGCCAGGGTCTAGGGTTAGAAGGGCGAGTGCGGCAGAGAGAAAGTGGGGCATGTAGATCAAGAGAGGAGGACAAGACAGAGTTGTAGTTCCTGACCAGGTTGTCGGGGTCTGTAGCAGAGCTGAGAGAGGAGAGGGAGGAGCGTAAAGTGGACTCAAAGTCAGGTAAGTGAATAGAGCGCAGGTTTCTGCAGAACTGGGGTGTAGATGGAGGTGGAGAAGGGGAGAAGCGAGATAGAGAGAATGAGATGAGATGATGGTCAGAGAGAGGAAAAGGGGAAATGGAGAAATCAGAGAGAGAGAAGTTCTTAGTGAAAACCAGGTCTAAGTAGTGGCCATCCTTGTGGGTGCTGGCTGCAGTCCACTGTTGAAGACCAAAAGAAGAGGTTAGAGAAAGAAAGCGGGAAGCCCAAGGGAGAGAGGGGTCATCAATGTGGCAATTGAAGTCCTCAAGGAGAAGAACAGGGGAGTCTGAGGAGAGGAAGAAAGAGAGCCAGGATTCAAAGTGAGAGAGAAAGGCAGAAGGGGGATGAGTAGAGGTAGGTGGGCGATAGATGACCGCCACATGAACAGGGAGAGGAGAGAAAATCTGGACAGTGTGAGCCTCAAAGGAGGGAAAAGCAAGAGAGGGAGGAATAGGAAGGGTTCGGTAACGACAGAGAGAGGAGAGCAGGAGCCCCACGCCTCCACCCCTGCCATCAGTGCGCGGAGTGTGGGAGAAGGAAAGGCCACCGTAGGAGAGGGCAGCTTCCAGAGCAGAGTCAGACTGAGTGAGCCAGGTCTCAGTTATAGCAAAGAGAAGCAGGGAGTGAGAGAGAAAGAAGTCATGCACAGAGAGGAACTTGTTAGAGAGGGAGCGAGCATTCCAAAGGGCACAGGAGAAAGGGAGAGAGGAGGGAGGGTGGCAGGGGATAGGTATGAGGTTGGAGGGGTTGACACCAGAAGGAGTAGAGGTTGCAGTTGGCAGGCGAGGACGAGCACATGTAGGAATAAGACAGGGACCAGGATTGGGAGAGATATCCCCAGAAGCAAGGAGGAGAAGCATGGATAGAAAGAGGATGTGTGAGGATGATATGTAAGGGTGTTTTTTAGTGCAGGGGATATAGCTGTGTGGTGTCAGAGGACGCAGGTAAGAAAGGAGTTCATGTGAACTGAGAAGTGGTGAAGGAAGGAGAGATGGAGATATATGAATAGAGTTTGAGACATTCTGAGGCTGGTAAAAAGAAGTGCATAATTTGAGAAGAAGTGAAGTCACAGCAAATATAAATGGTAAAGGCAGCATCACAGCAGTAATGATGCGTCTGGTATTGATGATATCCTCCTTTCCAGCGTAGTTCAAATGCAGGAATCAGGGCCAGATGGGGTGTCCACTTCTTCTTCACACTAAAAGAGTAAACAATATAAACAGTTATACCGGTTTATTTATAAAGTCTCCCATCTGAAACTGTGGAACAAAAAAAGATACCAAAAAGTAGTCTTAGACGTATTAAAGGAAGGCAATATGGTATATTTAATCTGATTCTGGTATATCTAGTGCAATATTATACACTGGTTTTGCTGCAGTTTTTGAGTTGGAGAATCAGATAAATGATCTCTACAGACTTAGTCATTTATGGCTATGGTTATGATCTATCTCGATCAAAAGATCAGCTAGAAAAAGAGAAGGACAGTTAAATATAAACTTTGAGCTAATAAACATTTAAGGACAATTTGATTATATTTATAATTTTAATCATACACAGTATGTAATACTAATTTAATTCGTCCTAAGTAAGTGGAACTGCACTTTGTAAGGCTTTCCAAAATAATAATCTGAATCCGAAACTTGGAAATGTCATTGACAGCAAAATCAAATGATATTAAAAAAGTCCTGATTTTGTCGTAAGCAACAGAACTAGAAATGTTCACAGACAAAGTTTTTTTTCTAGCGATACTCTGACTAGACTATTTAGTCACAACTATGAAACTATTCACACTCAGACTGTTCAGGCACAAGACGTGATTTCATAGGAATGTGCTATAGTCATATGGGGTGTGACTGCTGAACACAGACTAAAAAAATTACAAAATATACGTCAGTGAAATGATGGCCCCGATGCACGAAACTCCATTAAATCAGGTCAAATGACATGACGTTACCTAAATACTGTAGGTAATGGACATTATTTTCCATGAGAAAATCCACTCAGCTAATTATATGCAAAAACAACGTCCATCACTAAATGCTGCATCATATTGATAAATGCATTAGTGCAGCGGTGGGCAAACTGGGGGGGTGCCCCTGGGGGGGGGGACGAGACCTTATGGGGAGGGGGGTCGTGGTGGTTACAGAGGCCCCGCTCTGAGAGTGCTAGGCCTCTTTAAATGTACTTACTGGCATAAGTCCACGCGTCTAAATGGCAACTCTGCATCAAATGACGCCCGTTACCATGGCGACGTGATGTTAAATGACGCAGTGGGTCACGTGATGTGATGTCACATGACCCCGCAGCGTCATTTGACGCTTCATAGGAGGTAAGAGGGGGGCTCGACCGAGGAGGAGAGCAGACATGGGGTGGGGGGGGGGGCACAGCGCAGGAACATTGCGCACCCCTGCATTAGTGTGTACATTAATAGCGCTAAGTTGCATTAAGCAATACAATGCACCTGTGCATTGGGAAAAATCTAATGTGCATTCCAATTAACACAAATGCGTTAGAGCGACATTAAACATATGCCATACCTAAACGTAATGCTATACGTACGTTAAAATTGAAATAAATACAAAATACATAGGGAAGGTTTTCAGGCATATTAGCCTGACCCTACAGGTGTGAACAGGATTGAGAAGGCTTCCACCTCTGCTGCTGGAAGATTCAGATGCATCAAATTCACCGATGAGGAGTTGGATATGCTGATCAATGTGGTAGTAGATTACCACTCCAAATTATTAGCAGAACTGTGTCCAAGAACCAGTACCGTGGAAAAGAACCACATTTGGAAAAATCTACTAAGTAGGATAAATGTCCTGGGAAATACTATCTGCACTGTGAATATGCTGTAGAAGCACTGGGCATTCAGTAAGTATGGCGAACCAACTGGCTGACCGTGCTGCCCAGACAAGGTGAACAGGAGGATGACCCCCATCACAAACGACTCTATCCACATATGAGACCCATTTGATGGAAGAAAGGTCATCTTCCCTGGTACAGGGTGGACGAAGGGAATCTTCCACTTAGAAACCTGGTAAGTAAAAACAGACATCATACAGTGTATATCAATGTAAAGTATACATGTTAAATTATGCACTACCTTCTATATCACACATTACAATATTATTTGCAAGTTACTCACACATATGTGCCGGGTAGTTCTTACAATAAGCTTTATGTGACAGGCTTACATTAAAGATCTTACATTCTTTAAGTATACTACAGGCCATGCCTAACATATTAGATTAATTGAACAATAACTATAAAGTAATCAGTTGTATATTTCATCCCCATAGAAATGTTAATTATTCCCTATTAGGTCACAAGAATGCACCCTCTTAACTATACTTACAGTATTGTACATAATAATTATATGATTATATTATTAAGCATCGTCAAGGGATCTTAATGTCTTCAGAACGGGATGTTAGTTCACATAAACTCTATAGCCATAGTTTTATATGTGCCCAAAAACTATAGTATTTCATTTTCTGTATATTTTTTACTTTTTCTGAAGAACCATCAAGCAAACAGCCATCTCTGGAGCAGTAAACTTCCTTGCAGGAACCTCCTGTTGAAGAAGAGAAACATTTATCCCAACCCTCACTGAGGTTAGAGAAGAGGAGTATAGAGCTCCAGCTTCCTCATCTGTTGCACCACAGGGTCTGTCACTAGCTGCACCAATAGGTCCATCACCTGCTCCTTAAATTGCTTTCTCAGCTCCTGTAGATGCGTCACATGACCATTATGCCCAAGCCATTCTGCAGTGCCAACATCAGTTGATGCATATACTGTACAGCATTCAGCGTACAATAAGATTCATACTAATCTATCAGCCTTGTTAGTGTAGCCCTTGTACCCCCTGGGTACAGAAACCACCTGTGCTGCTGTCACCAGTTTAGCTTACCAGGAGGTCTGAGCCCCCGCCACTGAGAGCCTGGTGTACACTTATCGTCTCGGTGCAGCGCCTCCACCTGGAAGGATCCCAGCGTAGTGGGAGCCCCTCACCAGAACCAATGTACATAGTAATCACACACAGGTATGTGATAACAGTATTTACTAACACAAATGATACATCCCCAACATATCCCAGCCATGCAAGTCCTCGACCCACAATAACACCTCCCAGGTGGAACCCCCAAAGTACAGGAGGCACTTTACCCGTAGTGCCCACAAGCCAGTCCCTCCCACAAAGAGTATGTGTGGGATAGCGCGCTTCTCTTTTTGTGTTGGGGCCCATTGGTGCACATAAACAATACCTCCCTGATCTCAGTCCAGACCAGGTTAATTAGTAGAAGACTCCGTTGATCCACGACGTGGTTCTACACCAAAATCCTCTGGCTCATCTGCTGTGAGACTCCGTTGGTGGATGCCTCTGGAGGGGCTTCCAGCTGGAGTGTACCCCTTGAAATAGTCTCTGTTGAAGTGTCCAGGCTTTGCTTACAGGCAGCAGGCCGCACTTCACTTTCAGAGGTGATGCCCTGCAGCTGATGCCTCTCACTGACACATTACTGGGGAAAGGGTCCCTATCTAAGGCCTTTCCATGCAGCATACACAGCATACACCAACTACAGTGGCTCAGGGTCTCTACCTTGAACCTTAGGGTAAATATGGCCTAGTCCAGGGGAGCACTGCTCCCTAGACCCTACCTTCACCCTCTGTTCGGATCACAAAAGCCCGCATGGCTCCCAGCACGCAAAAATGTATTCAATTGCCTCAGTGAGAATCCCACAGCCCCATTGGCTCTCGTGTGACATGTGACCTATCCCCAAGGCTGCTGGGACTTCTAGTCCCCTTCCTAGGCCTATTCCTATTGGCCAACTGTCACGGTTGTGCTCGCCACAAACCTGGGTCGGACCGTGTGGCTGAGGTGGGTTGTATAAGCACCGACCTTAGACCGGGCAGGCTGATCCGGATTGCGCAGTTCGTAGTCGTACATAGCAGGGTCGGGACTGGAGAAGGCAGCATTATCAGTGGACAAGCCAGGGTCAGGATTGGAGACTTCAGGGTAAACGTTATCCAAGCGGAGTTTCGGCAACAGGGAGTCAACTAGTCCCGCTTCAGCATAATAGCTGCAGGGCGGGAGCGTGTTCTGCGCGTGCAGCGACCACGGCCCATGGTACTGGTCTCAGGAAGGGATAGGCAGACCGGAGTGGGCACACCGCCTGGCAGCACTGGTAAACCAGTGCTTCAGGGCAAGAGTCCAGAGCGGGCCTGTGCAAGGAGAGAGAGAGCTACAGACCTTAGGACTCGTAGACCGGCCTCTGCTAAGGGACGGGCAGCAGGCCTCAGGAAACAGGGAGGTGAAGTATACACTGGAAGTGCTCCGCTTCAGCACAGGAACCAGGACACGACCTCTGCAATGGAGAGAGAGCAGCAGGCCCCAGGAACCGGCAGAGAGGCCTCTGCTATGGAAGGACAGTAGGCCTCAGGAAACAGGGAGCTGAAGTACACACTGGAGAATACTCCGCTTCAGCACAGGAGTCAGGAACAGGCCTCTGTGTGAAACTAGCAGCAGGCCTCAGGAAAGCAGGCCTCTACGTAGAGATTAGTAGCTGGCCTCAGGATCCTCATGATACTCAGGAAACACAGGCCCCTGCATGAAGACTAGCAGCAGGCCTCAGGGACTAGGGAATAGAACCAGAGAGGTTAATATACAACAGAGCCAAGCCTAGGGCTTGTGGCAGAACACGTGCGACATCCAGGAAGGATTATGCTTGGCAGGGAAGCATTGTGGGAAGGCTGTATTTAAAGGTCAGTGAACCAATAGCAGAAGGAGCGTTTGACAGTATTGCTTTAATGAGTGAATCCAGGCTGCAGTAAATATAAGGGGAAGAATTCCAGGACTGCACAGGTCTGTAAGGCAATGTAACCCAGGTCTCCAGCAGCTCCTTGAGACCCCCCTCTCTTGGTGCAGCACGGTCGCGGGTGCCACCGGAGCCAGCGACGGACCCGACGGCTGCTTCCAAGGGTGGGGGCAGGAGCAGGGAGTAGTGCTCTGCCTCCGCGAGCGGGCTGGTTGCCGGGGACGCGATCGGGCCGTCGCTAGGGCCGCGATCGCATTGCTGGGCTCCCGGCGCTCCCAGAGCAGGTCTGTGAGGGCACCGCCATTACCTAACCACTCGCGCATGCGCAGTGATCGCGCAGGTGCGGGAGGAACCCCAGAGTCAGGGAGAGTTGCGCGAGGGCCAGAACAGAGTAGGGAAAGGTTGAGGCGGCCCCCAAAGACTCGCGCATGCGCAGGGCAAGTGCGCACGCGGCCCCAATGCCAGGACAGGCTCTATGGGACTACAACTCCCATGGAGCATAGCGAGGGAGGCATCAGGTGCCTCATAGGAGCCAATAGGGCTGCAGGACTGCCAGGAGAGCAAGTGGATACATTTCGCAGGCAAAAGAGCACACTAGTCAGTCAGAGACCGGAGCAGCCCAGGGAAGGAGGTAGGGTACAGGAGTCGGGGACTCCCTGTACTAGGCCAGTACCCCCAGGGCCAGAGATAGCTCAGCTCCCCAGTAAGGTGAGTGTTGCCATGGGCAGCCCTCAGGTTAGGGACCCTGCCACTTACATTAGTGGGAGCTGGAAAAGGAAGGTTACAAAGAGTTGGATTCAGGGAGCTGTGAGGGAAGGAAGGGTGCGGGGAGTGAGTGCAGCTCCTGCCCCATATAGGTACCCACACCCCAGGTAGGCCCCAACTCCCCACTAGCTTAGTGGGTAAGTGCTTAGGGAGGCCCAAGATAGGGACACTGCCCTTAGCATAGAGTGCTGCCTTGTCAGAGTCACGGCTGTTAGTGCTGTGAGGTCTGACAGGCAGGCACCTTGTTGCGCAGCACGTTGGCTGCAGCCTCCAGTGAGCTACAGCTTGCTGCTGTAGGTGCTGGGACTAGTTAGAAAGTAGTGAGGCTGAAGGGACTTGGGTAGTTAGGGGAGTGGGACAGGTCATTACCCCCTACCGGCCATAGGAGTTCCCCAAGCCACTACAGGTTGCTGTACTACAGGGACAGGCCCTACAGTAGGTTAGGGTTCCTGTCACGTTAGTACCACTTATATAGATAGGGACACAGCGGCTGCTGCTGTTCCTGTGGAGCGGTTGGACCCACGTTGGGGTCCACAGGTACTTTCGTACGAATAGGATCGCCCCTGGCGGTCCGCACGTGCAAGGAGTTCGGTTGGAGGATCAGACGGATTCATCACACGTCTGACCCTTTGAGAAGATTGTTGCTGACCCGAGCACCGGAGTGCTCGGCAGGTATTATACCATGATATGTGCACCAACAGGCCTAGAGGTTCTTAGTGACTGCGCAGTCACCCATTGACTATCTCTGTAGGAGTACGGGACATTGGGTGGGGTTCTTGGGACACTGGGTGGGATCAGCTAGTGTTGGGGAATCGTCCTGAGAGACGTCACTGTTAGTGTCTCCTAGTGAGAGGGACACAGGTTATTATTATTTGTTAGTAAAGTCATTAGTTATATAATCACTGTGTGTGTGATTTCTGAGTGGGTTCCTATGTTAGGGTCATTCTACATTTCTATAGAATCCTACATAGGTGGAGGCGCTGAAAGAAGAAACGTTCCAGAGGATTCACCCCAGGCTCTCACTACCGGAGGCTCAGACCTCCTGTGAGCCTGAAGGTATACGCACCACACCGGTAACACCGCATGTTCTACTCACCCACACTATATATGCGATTGGGTGGGGTGGAATACCCGTTACAGCAAGGTAAGCAGTAAACTAAGGTGCAGATCCGTTACAGTGCTCCCCCCCCTTCACGTGAGACCTCCGGGCGAATACTACCACTCATAGAGTTGGGGGACCTGGAATTGTTCCTGAACTGTCTAGTATTGGGAGTAGAGTCATGGTCCAGAGACTCGTGGGCACTCCGTTGCATACCCCCACCCCCCGATGAGAACTGCGGCCAGACAGGGCCATCTGTGGGTCTCGGGGACATTGAGTTGTTCCTAAAGTTTTTTAGGCGGAAAGGGAGTCCGTAAACGAGCAGTTCCTTGGCGAGTACTGTTCTAGGATATGAGGGTGGTGGTAGAGACAACATTGGTACAGGGCTCACCACACGAAATGGCTTGGGAATCCAGGGCTGTGAAGAACCAGGGGTTTCCAGAGCAGAAACGGCAGAAGAACCCCCACTGGGAGCCCAGACTTTAGTAATGGGACCAGAGTTCAGGATAAGCGGCATTGATAGTTGATCGAATATACCAGGGCGACCTTCGGGACAGACCTTGGCTGACCTCTGCATGTAGGAATTTGAGAGGGTCTTCTCCTCCAGAGGTCTCCCAGGTAGTGGTCAGCGAGGGTATAGGGTGGGTGGGAGCATTTCCAGGTATTGGTATGGAAGGTGACAAGGCAAGCAATAAACCAGGCTCAGAGACCGAAATCTTGGGTTTACGTACAGAGTATTTCCAACACAGAGGAAATAACAGGGGCAACAGAAGGTTCCGAGGGGGATAACCATGGGTTCACAGACGCAGAGAAGCAATCAGCAGTGGAGCTCCCAAATACTGTAGAACCCTCCGTGGAAGATAGTATTGTCTGGGGAGTAGGAATAGGCTTTGGGGCTTTAATATCAGGAACTTGAGAATCAGGCAGTGCAAGGGTAGCGGAGAGAGGGGAGCTAGCATCAGAAGCTGAAGTCTGTACTTCAGTGACAGGGACCTGAGAGACTACAAAAGCAGCAGCGAGTAGAGGAATCAACTCCGGAGCTGGAGGCTCAGAATCCATAACAGGAACATCTAGCAATGCAGGGGTACGGATAGGAGAACTAGCGTCTGGAGCTGGTGCCTGGGAGTCAGTGACGGGTAATGGGGGAGTACTGATGGGAGTTAAAGAGACAATAAGCGGTAAGTTGGAACCGTGGAAACTCTTAATAGCAGAAACCTTAGAAGTAAAAGGAGTCTTATCCAAAACTGCAAGGGCCCTAACAACAGGGGTGCTTGTCATGACAAAAACAGAAATAGGCGTGTTTACTAGTGCAAAAATTCTGATAACGGAACTCCTAGCCAGTGGTGAGGGTGTCTGGGTTTGACTAGTGAGAAAATCAGATATAGTGATAAGTGATTTAGAATCAATCACGGAGGTTCTAGGTTTGCTGGACATGTGTGAGAAAGTACCCTTTAAGACAGGAGTTTTAATTTTTACCCCGAGTAACCCAACGGTTGCTGGAGCACATTTAGACACAGTGCTGAGGGACTGAGGTTTAGCAAGGGCAAGAAAACTAAATAGCACAGATATAAACACCAAGACTTGTAATTTGGCAGGGTGGTCTCAGACTGTACTAAGGGAGTAACAACAGATATGCTGATCCCTGGAGGGGTTGCATGGGCAGAGAAATCAGGGGAACCAAAAGCAAGGACGGCCTCTATAGGAAGAGATTGAGAATCTGAAGGAAGAATTTTATCTCTCAGAGTAGCGGGACCGACAAGGCAAATTTCAGAGAGAGGGGAGACTGTGTACAGGCTTCTAGCAAGCACATATGAAAAAGCGTCACTTTTGAGTGAAGGCTGTGTGTCAGCAAATATTCCTGGGAACACAACATGAACCCCAGGAGGGGCATAATGACCACTGTACGCTTTTAACCCTAAGCTTTGAGAAGAGGAGAACACAGACAGTACAAGGGGGTAATCACAACTGTACTGGTCTCTGAAGTGGGTATTTGGTAAGGAGTGTCTGGGAAAACAGAAATGACTGCAGATTCCACGAGGTGGGGACTATGCGCTGAAGCAAGGATCACCGCTCTCTGGGTGACAGACTGGTTCAGCTAAATACCCGGGAGTGGGAACTCTGCGACCAAGCTTAGGGAAAAACCTGGTACCAGAATACATTTAACTGGAATCAGAACTTTAGCCGAAGTTTCAGGGGGCACAGCAGCTGAAACATGAGCTGAAGCAGGGGTTTATAGCAAAGAATATCTAAGGACTCCGCAACATTAAGGGAGTCATTCAATGCAACCTCTGCTGTCAGATTTGGGGACTCATTCTCAGAGGCTGAAAGAGAGGCATTAGCTTGGAGGCAGCAAGAATTTACAGGGGTTAATGCAGATAGTACCTGAGAGTAAAAAATAGAGAGTTTTTCCTCTGTAATTGGGGACACAAGGGATTCCTCCTCTGGAGCTAGGGACGTGACCTTGGCTGGCGAAGAACAGGGATTTACCAGAGGAGACTCATAGAGCTGCCCCACATGGGTTAATACAGGAATGACCCTGGGAACAGAACTTAGGAATTCAAGCTTAGAACGTGGAAGTAGAAGGGATTCTTTCTCTGATGGGGAGAGCACACAGAACTGCCTAGCAGGGGTTAAAGCAGGAAAAACCTCAAGGGCTGGAATGGGAGATTCAGAGTTAGAAAGTGTGGGTAAAGAGAACTTGCACTGTGAGAGAGACACACAGACCTGAGAAAAACAGGGATTTACAGTGGGAAACTCATAGGCCTGACTAGCAGGGGTTAAGACAGGAATAAGCTCGAGTACAGAAGTTAGGGGTTCTGAGCTAGAAATAGAGGGTAAAAGGGATTTATTATCGGATACTAGAGCCTTAGTGTTGGCTAGAGAAATATACGTATACTCCAGGGGAACCTCGGCAGGGGTTAACGTAGACATATCATTGGGGTCAAAGTAACCGGAGGTACTATCAGGGTTGAGGACCGTGGCAGCTTTCACGTTAGGGGGCAGTGATAGTGGGACAGTTTGGTCATTTCCTGGAGAGGGAGATACATCCACAGGTTTAGCGACAGGACTGGCAGTACAGGGGGACTTCCAAGCGGCAGCGTAGCTGGCGAGGAGAGGGTCCTGTTCTTTTATGCAAATGTCCAATGTCAGGGAAAGTACACAGAGCGTGTTTTGTGCGTGAGCCAACATAAAGAGATGGTCCTCTCGTACTACGAGAATGTCCAATGATAAGGCCAGGGCATAGAGTGCATCTTGGGCGTCGGCCAGTTCCATAGGGTTCACATTATCCCAGGTTAAAGGGGAACCAGGGGAGCGAACACAAGCGGCCAGAGACTGTTTTAAGTCCTTGAGGCAAATAGCCTTACTAATGAGATCATAACGGCATCTTTTTTGCAAAGGGGTTAAACCTTCATACATATACAGACCTTCAATCCAAGGTAGTATTTCGCACAGATACTGGGACTGGTCTGCAGGCCGGGACAGGATTTCAGACAGAAACATACCAACCCTCACCACAGGGCGGTCCGAGTTTGTGGGGCCGAGCATACTGTCACGGTTGTGCTCGCCAGAAACCTAGGTCGGACCGCGTGGCTGAGGTGGGGTTGTATAAGCACCAACCTTAGACCGCGCAGGCTGATCCGGATTGCGCAGTTCGTAGTCGTACATAGCAGGGTCAGGACTGGAGAAGGCAGCATTATCAGTGGACAAGCCAGGGTCAGGATTGGAGACTTCAGGGTAAATGTTATCCAGGCGGAGTTTTGGCAACAGGGAGTCAACTAGGTCCCGCTTCAGCGTAATAGCTGCAGGGCGGGAGCGGGTTCTGCGCGTGCGGCGACCATGGCCCATGGTACTGGTCTCAGGAAGGGATAGGCAGACCGGAGTGGGCACACCGCCTGGCAGCACTGGTAAACCAGTGCTTCAGCGCAAGAGTCCAGAGCGGGCCTGTGCAAGGAGAGAGAGAGCTACAGACCTTAGGACTTGTAGACCAGCCTCTGCTAAGGGAAGGGCAGCAGGCCTCAGGAAACAGGGAGGTGAAGTATACACTGGAGGTGCTCCGCTTCAGCACAGGAACCAGGACACGACCTCTGCAATGGAGAGAGAGCAGCAGGCCCCAGGAACCGTCAGACAGGCCTTTGCTATGGAAGGACAGCAAGCCTCAGGAAACAGGGAGCTGAAGTACACACTGGAGAGTACTCCGCTTCAGCACAGGTGACAGGAACAGACCTCTGCGTAAAACTAGCAGCAGGCCTCAGGAAAGCAGGCCTCTACGTAGAGAGTAGTAGCTGGCCTCAGGATACTCAGGATACTCAGGAAACACAGGCCCCTGAATGAAGACTAGCAGCAGGCCTCAGGGACTAGGGAATAGAACTAGAGAGGTTAATACACAACAGAGCCAAGCCTAGGGCTTGTGGCAGAACACGTGTGACACCCAGGAAGGATTATGCTCGGCAGGGAAGCATTGTGGGAAGGCTGTATTTAAAGGTCAGAGAACCAATAGCAGAAGGGGCGTGTGACAGTATTGCTTTAATGAGTGAATCCAGGCTGCAGTAAATATCAGGGGAAGAATTCCAGGACTGCACAGGTCTGTAAGGCAAGGTAAGCAGTAAACAAAGGTGCGGATCCGTTACACCAACGCTGTTTGCTGCCACTGGTCATGGCCGCCGGGTGCTTGCTGCACATGTGCGAGGCTCCCTAACATGGTGGCACCCTTTACCGCCGATCACCGAGGGTCTCCGGTGACCCGCTCGCCTCCTTAGCAACCGGAGGTAAGCAGAAGGGAGAGGGAACTTTGAAGACCCGGGGGACCAGAGGGGACCTGGTTACATCTGTTCTTCAGCTTTCGAATAGCCTCTGCCCCTTCTCATGATCATGTGATCACTCTGATGCTTTGTCTAATGTACCAGTTTTTCTCTATGTATTTTGTCACTCTTGACAACTTCCTCAGGTGGAGTTATCCCCTGCCAATTATTCGGAGTTGAGGTTGCGTCTATCAGCTTTGTTAGTTTGAAAACTGCGCTTTAGCTTCAGAAATGGTGCTGGCCCCTTCTTTTTTTCCCCCTGAAGAAGTTGCCAAGAGCTACGAAACACCTGGGGAAAGGCTGACAGATTAGATACAATGTCAGATCACATGATGAAGAAGGGGGCGGGATCTAATCCAAAACTGTAGCACGGATCTCAAACTAACAAGACTGACAGTCACTACTTGAACCCCGCATAACAGGAAGATAATCTTTTTATCTTTTTGTTAAATGTGAGTGCATCTACTTCAAGAGGAGTGACCCAGGAGTGGGACTGGCCATCATCAGCTAAACCCCTGATTTAGCCAATGAGTCACTTGATGCAGCAGGCGTGGACACAGTCAACACTGGTCAAATGTTCTCACCTGTTTGCTGCACTTCCCAGATGACCCCATTGACCGCACCTGTCATCAGGGCTAACCTGTTAATCACATTTGTGACATGCTGATGCATGGGTCATGGTGTAGAAATACTGGTTGAAATTCCACAAAAGATCAGTAAGATCAGTATTAATATTATTGTACGCAGAACGCTGCATATGCATCAACTGATGCTGGCACTGCAGGATGGTCTGGTTATAGTGCTCATATGACATATCCACAAGGGGTGAGGTGCTTTTGAATGGAAGTTATCCCCGGAGCAAATGTGTAGGCAACAGCTGGCACATTAAACACAGCCTTCAGATAAATCATGTGACAGAGAAGGGCATAGAGCCTATTCCAAAGCTGATGGACAGGTTTCAAACTAACAAGGCTGATAGAGACTACCTAAACTCTGAATAACCGGCATATATACTTTAAAAAAATAAAAATTATACCATGTGAGTGCATCTACTATACGCCTCTACTTATTGTTTATAAAAATTGGATCACACTATGGGAACATGCACTTCTTTTGTTTTATCTCTATAGGTTATTTCCCTGTTATTTCCCTAGGCTAATCTTAACAGAGTTTAGCAGTTCTGCAATGTTAGTTTAATGGTTCGTTAGCATCTTATTTGCATATGCGGTTCCATAATGTCCGTAGAAATTTATCGATATGTTATTTCAATGGTCAACTCTAGGTTATCGTAACAGTATTCGCTTGCTTGCATTGGCACTAGGATTAACATAGTGTTCATTTTGGTTAAATAGGTTAACAGAGCTTTGTACATCTGGGCTTATGTGTATATATGAAAATGAAAGTAAAGGTTCCCAACGGGATAGTGCTTCAGTAAAACTTACAGAGGTCTCTGTGTTTGAAGTGTTGTTGTTGAAATTTATTGTAACTTTTTACTGAACTTGGTCCCTTCAAGTTTTACTGAAGCGCTATCCCATTGGAGATTTTTATTTGTGTGATTATCTTCAAAGCATGCATTAGGAAAACACTGACTGGAGACGCTAAACTACATAATTGAAGCACACAATCATGGATACACAGAACCCATGGTCCGAGCAGTTATTCTGACAAAAGTATATTGATATACTATATGAGATAAGAGACTGACCCCACAAGATACCTGGATGTTATTGTTTTTTATGGTTGATGAAGAAATTTGTGCTCAGTACCCAGCATTCATGATGGAATGTTAACCATAGGATGATGTTTGAAATGACCCGGTAGCACTGATTTTTTTAAATGTATCTATGTATATATGAACATATTTAAATATGAAGAGTTTCCTGAGGAACACTGACAAAGTCTTGAAGTACTACTCAACAATATGCAATAGATTTTTATCTTTCAAAGGATCTCACTGCATTGTGAGCATGGTATGCTTGGAGAAAATGGTGAAAAGTAGGGTTGCAGATCTGTCTTTGACATGTGCATATGCTCACAATTTATATTTTTATTTGCTATCTTTCAAGAGAATTTTTAAATTATGATATCATTTTTGTACATTATCGAGTATTAATACATTAAGGGCAAGATCCAAAAATCTCTGACTGACTGACTGTATGACATTAACTAAAACAAGAACGAATGTCATTTTCCCTAAGGTTAACGTGTATCCACAAAACGAATTACTGTATATGCAAAACCAACAACCATTGTATATCTTATTAGCATAGGCTTAACGTTGCCTTAATGTAGCATAATATTGTGCTATCTTCCAATAAAGTATAATTATGCCTACTGTATATTGGCTTTACTCTGATCCAGACTCTGAATTAGGCGAGAGAAGAGAGATATAACCCTGGAAATAACACTAAGTTGGTTAATTCATGCTTTACTGTGGCGATGCACACATCCAGACTGTAACAATTGAGCTCACCATGAACAAGGCGGGACCCCGGAACTGAGGTGGGAAAGTATACTGCTGCGGCACAGTTTATTCGAGCATTTGCCCGTTCTGTGCCGCAGCAGTAGCCTGGCGCGCGCCCGAGTGTGACGGGCGCGCGCCGAAGCAGCGGAAGAGCGCCCTCCGATCGGGGCGCTCTCCCTACCGCTGCCGGGTCCGCCGGGTCCCCCGGAACCCCCTGCCGCTGTCCCGCGATCGCGGGACACCAGGGCTCCCTCGGGGAGCCCCTGGACACGCGTGCAGGGGGCGCACGCTCCCGATGACGCGTGACCGCGCGTCTATGACGCGCGGCACGCCGAGGGGCGGCCACTAGCAAGCCGGGAGATTTCCCGGCTTGCGGTACCGACCACACTTCAATAAAGTGTGTCGGTAGTGTATAACTTCATGTCAACAGCAACGGAGGCACGCCTGGAGGGTGGATAGTCAAGATCGCCGGGTCTGAGTTGGAGAGAGTGGGTTAGTCTAGATACTTGCCAAGGTCGTAGGTAGGTGCCAGGAGGATAGTCAAAGTCCGAGGTGCTGAAGTCAAGGGTTGGAGCCAGTAGAGAAGTAGATTGTCCATTTGCCGTGGTCAGGGATGGAAAAGGTCGTAAGGTCTGAGATAAACCGGGGTCGATAATCCAGTGCAGGGTCCAAAGTCTAGCCAGGTCGGTAAACAGGGAGGCAAGCAGCAACAAGGTAAAAGGCACAGAGAACACAAGGCAGAGACAAAGGCGTGGCTACCAATAACTATGCTCAGCCAAAAAGGAAGTGACATATATAGAAACAAGAGTCCAATGAGATACAGGGGCGGAGCGGAAGAGCGGCCTCTGCGGAGGCAGGGATAGGCTGAGAGAAGCAGGAGACAGGTGAGGAAGTTGTTAGTGTTGACGCGCAGCTGGGGAGTGGTGCACACGCGTCAAGTGTGCGCGCCACGTGGTGCAGCCGCACGTCACAAGTGGAGGGGTGGAGCCAAGCACCGTAGGAACCCTGAAAGCCCTCTGTGGGCGCACGCGCTCTGTAAGGTGTGTGGTAGTCTGTACAGCAGGAGGCAAGGAGGAAGCGCGCCGCGAGGGACGCGCTCTCTGACTGCTTGCAGTGGAATGTTATGCAACCGGAGGTAAGGAGGGAACACGTCGCAGGGGGCTGTGTTCCCCGATTCCTTACACAGACACTGTAAAAGTAAAATGTTATTATCTAGATGTGAGTAATGCTAAGTTTTGATATGGCCTAACTAACGTAATGTTATATTCCCATATTAACCTTAATGCACTTTCGTGGATATGCAATGTAAGGATAACTCTTCACTTGCATATCATTTGCATGTCAATATACCTAATGGCTGTTATGGTCAACACGATGCTCTTAATGTAACAGTATTGTCTTTTAAATATATACAATTCAGCTTACTATGATGCAACTACTCTTATCTCTTGCCCCCAGATTGATACTTGTTGCTGAGGTGGGGGCCTGAGTCCTCTATTTCCAGGTGACATGCCACATGTGGCTTTAGGTCAGACAATGAGCGACAACTACAATGACATTTGTAATATAACCGGATTTATATAGCAAATATAGATATTTTAGGAACCTTGTGACCCTTAACAAAGAATCACTACATTCATATTGTAACACATCAACATAACATTCCCCATAAGCCCTGTGTGGTGTATGTCAGTATCTTGAGGATGTGGCCGCCCAAACCTGGCCTAGGTGATTGTGCCGGCACACACCGTTGGAGCTCGTTAATGCAACTAAGTGTAGCAGGCCTGTACTTTGCAAAATACTTTAGTACCACTTTTAGCTGCAACCATTGAGGGTCCCCTCCGACGGTGCTGTAGAGGGAGAGGGGGTTGGCCCTTTATTAAAGGGGTTGCACCCCATATGGCCACCCCCTGACCTCACAGGGAGGCAAGGGGTTAACTGGACTGCGGTCCAGGAATGTGGCTAACACATTGTCATGTCAGGAAAATGGATGTTCCCCTGTTCCCATGTTTCATTATAATCCTGTATTTTAAAAATGTTTTAAAGTGCATTTCTGTATCTCCGATTCTGGAGGTCGCAGAGAGTTGAAATTTGGCCAATATGTAGAGTCACTGTAGACAGTAAAAACTGGCACATTTCGACCCACTGGGCCCACCAGAACGGAACTTATTAATATGTGAAGATATTAAAGTGTATATGGTATTTTGGATCTGCTCTGAAAATGCAGACTCCATCTGCTATGCTAATAGGTCAGGAAGGGCAGCCGGATGATTTAGCATAAGCCCTGTGATCAAAAGTTAACTGCCCTGATTGTTTACACTAGGAACCAAGTACTGATCAAAAGACTCTGCCACTCTAACTGTTTACCTGAGGGCTGAGAAGCATCAAACTGAAGTGGTTTGTAAGTGTTATATCTACACCAAAAACAATGAAGATCCTGCCAGATACTTCATTTGGTAGACTGGTCATCGCCCCTGATTTAATTATGGGACTACAGAAATAAGACCCTCAGAGTCCCAGTACGCATGGGCTAACTAGCTGTGGGGGAAGGGAGGGGCATGGGTTAAACTGCGTTTCCACGTTAGGGATTGGATACAGATAATTGTTCACCAATAGTCTGTATTCAATGTTAAGAATAGGGTTACAAAGGTATATAAACTGTGTCAACCCTACAGTTCTTGTTCTTCTGATTTCATCTTGAATGTCACCGGATTGCTGGAGAATTGCTATCTGATACTTCTTCATCCCCCAACCCTGAGTAAGTGTTACCTTCTTGCCTGTTAATTGTACTATATTGCTGTGTTCACCTATTTAAGGAATAAATATATTTTATTATATCTAAGCCTCGTTCAGTTCAACCCAGATATTTGGTGTTTGTTATATCTTGTCATAAGTTACCGTGACAGGTGCTCGCTCCTCCGTGTGGCTTTCTGGTGATTATCTGCTGGGCTTCTCTGCATGATATGCTGTTCTTCCTCCAATGTCTGCTCTCTCTCTCAGTGGGATATAAAGTGCTCCAAGGTCTCACTCGATCAAGCCTGAAGTCGTTCAGACTCGTGCAGATCTGCCTCACATGTGCCCTGCCAACCCTCATAAAGGCTCTTCTCTCCTTAGACCCAGCTCATCCACAGCCTTGATTATTGGCTGATCTAATGCCCATCATGTCACATGTCCATGGCACACTGGATAGAAACCTGACAGGGAACAGTGTGAGTGTGTTGCTTGCAGCACACAGGGGGTTACATGATGTTAAGTTAGGTTAACCTCACGTTAACAAACCTAACTGAGTTTTATGAATCTGGGCTTAATTACTATGTATCAAGCTGTAAAATTGAGTGCATTGGCTTTATATTGACATTAAAGGAGACATTTAGAATATGAATCTCCAGGGCTCAATTCACTCATTGGCACGAAATTAATTTAACGTTCAATGACTTCCCAATTGTGTGTGCAAATGAGAGACAATTTTGCTAATGTTAGATCATTTGCTTAAAGATTAATAAAGGCTGTATAATGATGGTAATGTCTGTAAAAATGCTAAATTGTGTTTAAAGAGTAAATACTGTATTTGTAATTTTGACATTAATAGGTCATTAGTAGGTGTTGTGAACTGTATTCATATTATGAGATTATATTAATTATGGTGTATCATTAGGAGTCATGGATAAAATCAGAGGCTGTTCCATATTCTTTTCCTCACATACATATGACTATGAACACCCAGAAGGTGTTTCTTATAATGATGCATCATTGCTCCCAAGCATAATACTTTTCTTTTCGAAAACTTCCTAAAGGGGAATTATGTATTTCACAGGTTTTTTTGTTTGTTTGTTTTATGGTTTCTATGGCAATGCCAGTTGAATTTTTTTTTTTAAAGACTTTGGGACTGTGAATTTCTATGGGACCCTGCCAATCTCAGGAATGGATAATAACACAAATACCAGTGTAATTCTGTCCCCCCCCCCCAATCGCAGGTAGGGGCCATTACAGTGTGTGTGGTGCATACCTGCTGGTAACAAGAGTGCTGAGTCGTCCGCGATATCTTTGGGACACAGAAACAGGCTTCTGTGGTCCATACCCCACATTATACTTAGCAGTGCAGCATCTCCATCTGCCGTAGGCTCCAGGGATATGGCGATGATCTCCCACGGTAGAACTTGTACCTCTCCCCCAGTTAGATCACACACCAGGCTGGAGGTATATTGCAAACAGGAACGGTTTATTACTACACACGTTGAAGTAACACAGCTACGCAGCAGTCTTCTGCAGGATACAGTCTCCTTAGATCAGCTCTCACTGGAGATGGTCCCTGGACTGCCACTACAGGCCAAGGGCACCTGCAGCCGTCCTAGATTTTCCCCACCTCCCTAGTGGAGGTAGAGTTATTGTTCACACTCACTCCTCCCCGCATGGAAGAAAACATGCGAAGGCCCCAATCTCAGGCTCCCAGTCGTTTGACCTGCCTTCCTCAGAGGTAAGGAACAACCTCCAAATTTGGTCCTGCCCTAAAGTACAGCCAGAAGGCGGGTACCCCGTTGTCCCAGCTACAACAGGATGTACCACCCCCTGGTGTCACTCAAGTGCAGTACCAAAGGTGAAGGGGAAAACCCCATACGAACTACTGGCAAGCATGTGAATACCAGGGTTTACTGCAAGCCCATCGGGTAGAATAGTGGCCAGGGGGTACCCCACTACACCAGGATTCACTAACGTCTGATACGGATCACTAACATATATAGGTAATTTCAATGATGTATTGTTAAATATACTGTACTTATATGATGAGATACAGCTTTCTGAGGAATACTGACAAAGTCTTGAAGTATTACTCAGCTCTATTCCAATAATAAAAGGATTTTTGCTTCTAATATAAAAAAGTGTATATCGTGTATGTAGCCTAGCCTCCGGCCGCTACTTATCTGTTGGACCTTTCCAGTGCATGTCACAACTGAGGGTTTAGATAGTAATGTCTGTGGGCATGGCTTAAGTGAATCTGCTCTTACAATCCTGTCTCTGGTGTTCCTTGGTCTTTTATACGCAAATATCGGGAGTTCCCTAAAGAGATGACTTATCATGTGGTCTCTCTGAAGCAGATGCTAGTTTTTAGACACAATATATAAAAATTATATTTGCTTTTCACAGTGAAGGGTCTGAGGAAAGGGCGATTGTGCCCTAAAACATCACATTATGTTTGTATCTGCTCTGTTTATGGATTATGACAGAGTAAGATTTTTCCAGTTTTGAATCCTGTGTGCCTCCTTTACAACTACTACTACTTGTATAGCGTTGGATCCAGCTTTAAGATGCCAGGATTAACGGAGGTTGAGCATGAGTGAGAGAATACCCTATTAAAACCTTTGTGTGTAACAGTGTCCCACTTTCTCTCTATATTTACTGAGAATTATTGTACAGCTTTGTCGTATTTAGTGTATAAAATAGGAGTGTACAATAATGATTCTACATATAAGAACAAGAATTTCCAAGAGACAAAATACATTTTTATTACACAGTTATGTCACTTTGTTTAAAAAATAAATGAAAAAATATATATTAACAATATATATATACAGTATATATATATATATATATATATATATATATATATTTTTGGAGAGGATAAAAATAACTAACAAATACCCGTAGTTTAAGTGCATTCTATGAGACAAGCTCATGATCCGTGGATGATCTGGAAAGGTATTCAGCAACTCCAGACGTCATGATGTTGACCAGGCATCTCGGTAGTGTATGCCCCCTCATAGTATGGTCCTTCGACAATCAGTGGTGGATAGTTGTGGTTCCACCTTGTAGTTCCGGTGTCTTGTCTGTGTTTGCGTCCCACCTTCCCTTCCGACGTTGTGATGTAGAGTGCGGCAATAGCAGAGAAAGATAGTCCCTTCGCGTTTCTTCAGCACACTGCTGATTTCATCAGAGGATAATGCTACAATTCACTGATGTCAGTTTTAAAGTCCCGCAATCCAATTAATCATGATGTTGTAGATCTCAGATGTTATTAATTTAGATATTAGCAGTTTCTTTAATGGGACATGTGTAGGCTTGTAGAGGAACAGTAATGTCATAGTAACACTTCGGATGATACATACTTACATTGATAATAGCTATTAAAATAACATAAAATATACAGTGCTTAAAAACATATAGATTATATATACTGAAATTGAGATGGAAGATAACATTGATAGTGAAAGATAGTGTCCGGGTGAATTCACAGAGGCCAGAACTACAATGAATTTATTAGTTAATTGTGAGTGAGCAAATGACCAATGACACCACACACCACTACAGTATGTTGTAAATTGAAACTGTCATTGAATTGATGTGGACTAATTGGACCTGGAAAAATGAATTAATTCAGGATAAACTCAATCTCAGATGATTCTAGCTCTAACTAGATAGAAGTATTTGCTACCATGCCAACAAAAACCATAGTGATAACTAAACAATATGGGACAGAATTGTGGTTATAAATGTGTTATAACTGTGCAAATCTGAATTCTCCTAATCTAATATGCAATCATATTTATTAATACCATGATTTCTCTAAGTAATGTGTGATAATGTAATGCCTACTTGGTTGTGATTTCAGTGGTGCTAGATATTATGTATGTGTCTAATAAATGAATAATAAACTAATCCAACAGTGTGACTATTATATTGTGTGAATATATTGTGTTATTTATTTTAAATAACGAGCATGTGATATATAAAAATGTGTATGTGATTTCTGCCACGGGTCCTATTTGTAAACTAGGTCCAGAGGGAATGTAATTAAACATTCAACCCAAACCTCTGTTCCTACCTACAACCGGAGATGAAAGGACTCATATTTAAACAACTGTACTGATGTCAATGCCTTCATTTAAACCTTTTGAGTGCAATGTTCCCATCACATAAATCCAATATGCTCACATTAGTAAATTAACACATTAGTTATTTATATATATGTGTGTAGCCAGTGTGGCTACTATTCTGCCCTTGTACTGGCAGTGAGCCCTGGTAAAGTCATGCTGCCAGTAGTCGATATGGGGTTTTCCCCTGTCTTCGTGCTGCACTTGAGTGACCGTGGGAGGCAATGACATCAGGCTGCACAGAGAGAGAGACATTAAACTGTTTCTGTTTGCATATACCTCCGGCCTGGTGTGTGATCTTACTGGGGGGGAGAGGTAATCGGTTCTACCGTGGGAGATCGTCTTCAGGTCCCTGTAGCCTACGACAGATGGGGGTGCTGCACTGCTAAAGAATAGTATGGTATGAACCCCAGAAGCCAAGTCCTGTGTCCCCACAACCATCGGCGGACAACTTAGCCCTCCTGTTACCAGCAGGTATCATGCACCACATGTACAGTAATGGCCACATCTCCCACCGGGTGGGGGAAATACTGTTACATTTGGAGGCGCTGCTGAGATCTGTAACAGGACAGGCTTTCAGCAAAACAAAGCTAGAAGTTTATAGATACGCTTCCAGAATGAGTGCTATACAGAGAGGGAGGCTATGGTGTAGTGTCAAGTGAACTGCAGCCTACACTGATCCACAGGGCTAGCTGTGTGTGATAAGAGTGCTATTGCTGTTCGAAGTCACCCCGCGGCTGATGCCGTATTGGATGTCTGGAAGGGATCTAGTTGCTAGTGGCCCCCCTAAACCGCATTTTCATATTAATTTAGGGTTGTTATTTTTTTCAACTTCTTTTTAGTAGAAGGAGACTAGGGCATCAGGGCCAGATGGGGTGGCGTGTAAGGTACTGTTGGGGTGGTGTCTTAGGGGGAATGCTGTCACGGTTGACCAGGTCTTTTAAATACCATTTATATTTAAGGGATCAATCACAGGTCAAAACAAGACAGTGAAATAAAATGAGGGTTATTTTGGATTATCCTCGGAAACACACAGAAATACAAAACACAAAAATATACACACTTCGTGGGATGAGATCTACCTTTCATAGGGGCAGGGGCCCACTTCAAAATGGGTTTCCCCGTCCGCTTCTCTGCTTCAGGAAATCAGAGTGCTGCACACAGCAGCCACAATGACATGTATCTCCAGCTGGTCACAGTCCAACTCCACACTCCTTACTAGAGTGTCTCTCCCTCTGATAGTCTTTACACTCCTTCCCAGAGATGGACTTCTGATGGACTCATCAGCAGTGTTCCTTATATACCCTTTGGTGGCTATCCTTTAACTTTGAGCAAGGAAGACAGCCAAGAGAAACAGTGCCTGGAGCTCTATAGGTTAGACCACATCAAAGCCTATAAGTAATCGGTATACAAGCCGTAATGGTGGGGGTAGGATTCACGCGGTCCGCAGCTGCCTCCGTGACGTCACTCCTGCAACGTCATACTCTACCGACACGTATTTTGCGTGTCTACCACACTTCATCAGGGGAAGGAGTCTGTTCTAAACTTCCAAATTTAAGTATTTATCTTAGTGGAGGACTGAGGCTCGTAGCTCTGTTGATCAATAAACATAGGATATCGTTGGTCACCTATCAGATCGCGTGAATTAGTAGTGAATAGTATCACGGACATTAGAAATGTAAACACACATCACCCATTCCTTTAGCTGATACCAAAATAGTATCTTAATAGAATGTGTTTCCGCATGACTGGCATCTGGCTTCAACTTAGATCTGTGAATATATGCATAAAGCATATATAGCTCTATTGCTGGAGCCAAATTATGAATATTGGAACATTATTTCATAATGTAACAGGAGAGTTAGAGTCAAAAATCACAAAGAGTTAACTATGCCGGGATCAATATAATACTAATCAGATAATCGGAATCCAGGGGTATACATGAACCCAAAGTCCATACTTATTCAAAATTATTCAAAGGTACGGCTTATAACTATCAATGACTAAATGTATAGATCTCAAAAGATCCAGATGGTGTTATTGATATAAAGATAGACCGTGAGTCCAGTGTGGGTCTCAGGAATATCGATGATGAATAGTGTACCATACTGTATGTAGGAGTGATTGATAAACTGAATGATGAAAACATAATATTATTATTAAATACAGTTTTGGAATTAATTTAGTCGGGGTGTGTAATTGTTTTGCCATTGTTTTAATCCGTCTTTTCATCCTTGATTTTCAGATGCTGAAGGTTTAACAATGTCAACAACTTGTTCATATAGAAATCTCATCCAGTGAGACAGAACATCCCTATTGGATAATTAAGGTAATGTATGCATTCCATTCAATTGGCATATACCTGTTCAACAAGTTTATATAGACACAGCTGCACAGTTCAATTCATTCATCTATTTCTTCTTGATTACCTTACAGGTGAAGCTGTACAACAGACAGCCAGAAGAAGATGTTGGAGAAACAAGACTGTATTATTTTCCTGTCTTTGTTATTTCTCTAATTTACTTTAAAAAATATTTATTATATTGTAAAGACAGACTGTGCCTCTTATCTGAAGTTTTCTAGCATGTGTATGGGAATAAGAGGTGTGTTACATTACACAGAACAGTGCAAAATGTTTTAAAAATATAATGGTTAGACACCACTACTCTTGGAAAAAAAGAATAAAAAATATATTAGAGCGGGTGCCCAAGAAAGTAACCCTACTTCACTCTAGTACAATAGATATATAAAAATGGTTCACAGCAGTTCAATATAGAAGATGAAACAGTAATGAGAAGTACCAAAAGGATGAGTCAGATATTGCAAAAATAGACATTTTTACTAATTCATATCTAAATGCAAATGCATGAGAAACTACGTGCAATGTAATACATTAGATTGAGTATATAAAGGTAAACAAATGGTGTCATTACACTGCAGATGGTTCTTGCTATCCATTGGTCCATTATCTGTCACCGGATCTCACAGCAGGCAGTATCACACTATAAAGACATTTATCTCAATTAAAAGCGCTTATCACTGCTTACACACACATATATATATATGAGAAGAAAAAGTATAAGGTGCGCAAAACTGATTTAAAATAGTGTTGCAATAATATCTATGAGTGCTGCCACAATGTAATGGGTGTACACCACCCCAAAGGAAATACAAAGTACAAAAAAACACAAAAGGCGCAAATCAGAGACACAGGTGCATGGATATACAACACCTGAAGGATAAATACGTGAACAAGTCCTATATTCGAATTCCACAACGAGGTGTACCTATAGATGAAAAAGATACCAATATGGTGAATAAAAATATTGCGCAAGCAACAGAGGCTACTTACAATGTATCAGAAATAACAGGCACATCAGTAAAATACTTTCAGATCGCTGCATCAAAGGGGCTGATAATCTCAGGAACCGCTCACTCCGTCTGTGTGCTCAGACGCAGAAGCTTCACTGCTCAGTTGTAATCAGCAGATGTGCAGGTCCTCTGATGGTGATGTCACTCCCCTAAACGGGGATACCGCTGCTGGCTCCGTTCACTCGGTGAGATTAGCCACAGGGCTCAATTCCGAAATTGATAGAACAGTCCCAATAGCCTTTAAATAAGGCTTTGCAGCAAATAGAAAGACAGTTAAAAGTCCTGAATATAACAGAAAATAGGGAGATCTACTGAGAGACCCTCACCCTACTAGTTTAGTCTGAGTTTAGACTTCTTCTATTTGCTGCAAATACTTATTTAAAGGTTATTGGGACTGTTCTATCATTTCCGGAATTGAGCCCTGTGGCTAATCTCACCGAGTGAACGGAGCCAGCGGTATCCCCGTTAAAAATCATCAGCAACTGTGACCACCTCTATAAAAGCCAAAGTTGTAGCAGTTTGCTGGTCTGGAGCATTCAGGGGTGTGTTAACACAATGCAAAGGAGGAAAGACATCAGCAATGATCTTAGAGAAGCAATTGTTGATGCCCATCAATCTGGGAAGGGTTATAAGGCCACTTCCAAACAATTTAAAGTCCATCATTCTATAGTGAGAAAGATTATTCAAAAGTGGAAAACATTCAAGACAGTTGCCAATCTTCCCAGGAGTGGATGTCCCAGCCAATTCACCCCAAGGTCAGCCCGTGCAATGCTCAGAGAAATTGCAAAACCCCCAAGAGTTACATCTCAGACTCTACAGGCCTCAGTTAGCATGTTAAATGTTAAAGTTCATGACAGTACAATTAGAAAGTTTGTTTGGAAGGGTTGCCAGGAGAAAGGCTCTTCTCTCTAAAAAGAACATGGCAGCACGGCTTATTTTTGCAAAGTTGCACCTGAACAAACCACAAGACTTCTGGAACAATGTCCTTTGGACAGACGAGACCAAAGTGGAGATGTTTGGCCATAATGCACAGCGCCACGTTTGGCGAAAACCAAACACAGCATATCAGCACAAACACCTCATACCAACTGTCAAGCACGGTGGTGGAGGGGTGATGATTTGGGCTTGTTTTGCAGCCACAGGACCTGGGAACCTTGCAGTCATTGAGTCGACCATGAACTCCTCCGTATACCAAAGTATTCTAGAGTCAAATGTGAGGCCATCTGTCCGACAGCTGAAGCTTGGCCGAAATTGGGTCATGCAACAGGACAATGATCCCAAGCACACCAGCAAATCTACAACAAAATGGCTGAAAAAGAAAAGAATCAAGGAGTTGCAATTGCCCAGTCAAAATCTAGACCTTAACCCGATTGAAATGCTGTGGCGGGACCTTAAGAGAGCTGTGCATAAACAAATGCGTGCAAACCTCAATGAACTGAAGCAACGTTGTAAAGAAGAGTGGGCTAAAATTCCTCCACAATGATGTGATAGAGTGATAAAGTCATACAGAAAACGATTACTTCAAGCTATTGCTGCTAAAGGTGGTTCTACAAGCTATTAAATCATAAGGTGTACTTAGTTTTTCACACATGGCTTCTCCATTTTGGCTTTATTTTTGTTCAATAAATCATGACATGGTGTAATATGTTGTGTGTTGTTGTTCATCTGAGGTTGTATTTACCTAATTTTAAGACCTGCTAAGGAACAAACGATTGTTATTATGTCCTGATATGTAAAACCATGGAATTCAAAGAGGGTGTACTTTCTTTTTCACATGACTGTATATATATATTATATAGAGAAAGAGATATATATTATATACACACAAACATTAAAACCATTTTTGGGGGTTATGAACTGTGTATGTATATCCCTTCTAATATTTACACTATTGTAGTCTTTGCTGTTTCACATTGGGCAACATTAAAATAGCTTTTGGATTTTGCATATACCAAGTCAGTTGTACTTTATTTCACAATACATTCGTCTGTAGTCTGAGTGCTGCTGGTTGAATTTTGGACTATATTCATAGCCTAAGTGCGATAATATTGAGTTTGGAGGGATACAAAGTATGTACACATTGGAAGAACATACAACCATCTCTAATAGGCATTTTTTTTAATTTGTAGTAAATGACTATAATTAATATACAAAATTATTATGTCTATAACATTGCAGGTAAAGCTTAAAGGATGGACAGATTAAAAATGTACAGTGTAATACATTCATGGATAATATTTACAGAAAAAGTGTTACACAGTTACACTCTATGAATGTTGATGATTATCATTGATTTGCTAATTTATCACAGTCAATTATGCTCTATTGTAACTTCATTATTAAATAACATGGTATTATGTTCATAAAAATCCATGTTTGTTATAAAAAACATATCACATCCTATAATACATATAATGTATCATGTTTACATTTTAATAAGTTGTGCAAGCTGACTACACATATGACGTGGTCAAGATTATGCATTTGTTATCAATATTCCATTAAATTCAATAATAGGCAAGAAGAATACATGAAAGTCCATTATGTACATGCTCAAAATTCACCCCTCATGCACACATGATATATATTTCTTTTAGTTTGGCGAATTGCCATGGTTATAACAAAGAGGATTCAGATTTTACATACCATAGACAGGTGGCCACGTACACACAGCATAGCTTATATACACAAGATGTGGCGATCCAATACTATTGTATGCTGATAAAATATTGTTATCAATATCCCATTAAATTCAATAATAGGCAAGAAGAATACATGAAAGTCCATTATGTACATGCCCAAAATTCACCCCTCATGCACACATGATATATATTTATTTTAGTTTGGCGAATTGCCATGGTTATAACAAAGAGGATTCAGATTTTACATACCATAGACAGGTGGCCACGTACACACAAGATGTGGCGATTCAATACTATTGTATGCTGATAAAATATTGTTTCATTTAAGTCAACTAAACATGAATGACAGTACACATTAAAATTGAAAGTAACATTTGTCTTTAACCTGAGAAATAGTTGGCAATGACATTCTGCCGTGTCTCCACCCCACTGACTGTCTGCTCATGATCCCCTGTAGCATGGACAGAAGGATCATCTTTGAGACCTTCCTGTATGTTTCCTAGAAGATTTTGATGCAGTGCAATGTTGTGCAGAATGCAGCAACTTATCACTATGTTACAAAGCTTTTCAAGCGAGGACTGTAGGGCACGACCTGATCTATCAAGATATCTGAACCGACTTTTTAACATTCCAAACGTCCTCTCAATAACTGAGCGAGTGGATATGTGTGCCACAATATAACTCTCATCTGCAGGGAATTGAGGGTTAGCCAGTGGGGCTAGGAGCCACGGCCGGATCCCATATGCTGAATCACTTATAATACAGCGAGATAAAATATTATTGATAAACTTTAGAAGTATTTGTAGACAGTAATCTATATTTTCTGTGATGTATCAAATGAAACATTCGACATACAATTGGCTTTTATCACATGTGACGTATTTGAAAGGATATGAGAGGTTCATCCAACATGCATATATGTGCGTTTGATATATTCATTCACAATATCATTTATCTAAATCTTTTTTATGTTATAGGCATAAATGTTGGCACTGAAGAAATGTTAGCTATGGTGGTTACAGCTATGCAGAATATGATATCAGACATAACTGCTTCATTGGATAAGAAATGTGTGTGTGTCTCAATATATGTAATGAAGTGTTTATAAACCACTTTTGGTATGATACATGAAATGTTCACCATTACAACTTGTAGCTTATCCGATGTTATACAGTATCCCTGAGTAGAGGCCACTTTAATGTGAAAATGAATCTTACTATTATGTGTAAATAACACATACATGAAATAAACTTCACCTTGACGCTTAGTTACATAATATTTACTCACCCACCAGCCAACCATGTCAATAAATCCCAGCCTCAAATGCATGGAAGACTGATGATTTTCTCAAAATATAGGAATCGTGGTTGGAACCCGCAAATCTGGCTACCACATTCAGAATTTTCATGTTGGCATTGCATACGACCTGCACATTAATGGAGTGAAAGTTTTTCCAATTATGGTAACCATACTCCATTTCACTAGGCAGGGTCAGAGCAACACGTGTGCAATCTATTGCACCCATCACGCATGGTAGCCCGGCTATGCTATAAAAGCCATTACTGAGTTCCAACCACGCTGTCTGCTCTCTAAGAAAATATATATAATTCCTAGCACGTCTAGTCAGTGCACATAGAAACTGACTAAGGGCCTGCGAGAATGACGACTGCGAGACCCCGCCTACTATGCCCACAGTTGTCTGAAAAGATGCAGAAGCAAGAAAATGTAATGAGCTCAGCCAGGGACTGCACGACCTCTAACTGTTAAGGGCTCTAAATCTTCTCGTAACTCTCATAAAGTGCCAAGATTGCTACTGAACTCAAGTGATAATGTGAAAGAATCTCTGCCTCACTCAGCCCCTCCAAATATGTTCTATCACGGTATAACCGTTGTCAAGGCAACACTCTCTCCCTCTCTTTCTTCTCCTCCCTCTCCTCCTTCTATCTCCTCCCTCTCTCTCCTCTCTCTCCTCTCTCTCCTCTCTCTCCTCTCTCCCCTCTCTCCTCTCTCTCCTCTCTCTCCTCTCTCTCCTCTCTCTCCTCCCTCTCCTCTCTCTCCTACCTCTCTTAGCTCTCCTCTCTCTCCTACCTCTCCTCTCTCTCTCTCTCCTCCCACTCCTCCCTCTCCTCTCTCTCCTCATTTTTGTCTTCTCTCTCATTCAAAGACGGTGTTCTTTTTTAACCAAAAATCGCTCTCAATATCGTAACCTGCCATCTCTCACACAAAGTAAGAGTGACATTAGCTTGGTTTAAGTAGGGATCTCATAAAGCCCCATGACTACAAATAATTACCAGTGTTAATTAAAATAATTAATTAGCACAAATACCCTACATGTTTATTATTTATAAATAATCATTTAGGTACAATGACAAAGTACTTGTAGCGTTAAAGTTAATTATTTTGATTGGTTAACACATTTTTTATTACTATAGTGTACAAATGATTTTGTGCTCGCTTTGAAATACATTTAACAAGTTCCAACCCCTTCCCCTTCTGATAGGCTGTGTCTCTTGAGCCCTGCCCTCTCTCTAGCAGTGTTAGACCAGGCAGTTCATAGATATAATGTAATTGGTACACTGCTAGAGAGAGGATACGCCTCAATAACCAGAGCCTATGAGAAGCGGAAGGGGGTGTGAGTTCACATAAACAATAAAACAAAAAAATAATGTATGAAACAATTGTATAAAAACATAATGTTCTTTAATATGTTGATCACACAATGTTTTAACGTTAAAAACAGAAATATTTATGCATAGTACATCACACAGAGATAGTCGTGTCTCCATGCGCATATGTTGGCAGCAATCACAAGATACAAATGTATATTTTGCTACTGGTGTAAAGGAGCAGGGGTTCTCACGCGTCACGTGACATTGTTAAAAAAATGCATTGGATATAATGGGCCTGAATCTAGGAAACCAGGGGGGCAATGCACATGAAATAAACGTGCTTCATCTCTGGAGAACCCGTGCTCATCTACACTAGTATCAAAATGTATATTAAAAATGCTTCATGACTTTACAGGCAATGTTATGAAGGGGTTAACTGCACCCGCTACCCCCCGCAAGTTGTAAACACCCACCAAGGCAAAAATATTAGCTTCACATACCCCACTAGCCACAACAAGGGTTCAACTGGTACTTTTTCACCTTTATTTCCATAGCGCTAAGGTTGTAAACTTTCCTGTAAATGCATGTGTGGCCTGGGTTTCCCCCTCCGCACCCCCGCTTACCTCTGTGAGCAAGCGGGTAGCTTTGTGGGCAGGTGTTTGCTATCGATGGGCTCGACGGAGGCCCCGACAGCTCCCGTAGTAGGGCGCCACCATTTAGTGAGAGACAGGGCATTCGCAGATGTTCACGCATGCGCAAAGGGAGCCCAGCGGCCATTACCAATTGGTGCATGCGCAATGCAATAGCGCGAGATGGCCATTAGGGAGATAGGGCTTCACGGTGACTACAAGCCCCATAGTGCACAGGGGCAACTAGTCAGGTGTCAAGGACAGGCCAATCGGGCTGCGAGGATCTCCCCTTTTGGACTATTGATACATTTGGCGCATCTGGGACCACACCAGTCGGAAGAGGGACCTCTGAGGAGCAGGTAGTGTCCAGGGAGCAGTGTTCCCGTGGACTAGGCCAGATCTTCCCTCTTAGGACCCAGTTAGGCCACGACTCACTGTAGCTTGTGGCTGCTATAGGGAAACCCATAGTCAGGGCCCTTTCCCCTGTAGCTGCATATAGTCAGGTATAGCACCCATGAGACGCCACTCAGTGCCTGTTGCCTGTGTTCTAGGACCAGACCAGCTGCATGGTAAAGACAATAAGGTGATATTATCCACATTGGAATTCACCCCACATGGAGGCGGATGACAATGTTGGATCACACAGATCCTCTTTGTTATTCTGCATTACCCGGGTACTGGAGCCCGGGGCAGGTGCCTAACTAAGCGCATCAACACTACACAGGATAGCGCTATCTCCAACACTTTGGGTGGGCTTCGACATTGGGAAATGGACATCAGGGAATTGATGCCTGGCACCCAATGCAATCTGGGGACATTCACTGTTGGTATCAAGTTGGGGGAGCTATATTACTGTGGGGTACAGGGTACCAATATTATTGTGTTCAGTAAAGGTTGTTAGCATATATTTGTGTGCGTGTATTATTAGTATTGTTCCTGTAAGGGTTCTTTCCGCCAAGTCAGGATCCCTTGCAGTTGGAGGCACTCACCATAGGAAGCAGGTACACCCCAGGCTCCCAGCGACGTAGGTTCAGGCCTTCTATGAGCCACAGGTAATGCGCCACATACACCGTAGCCGCCATATCGTCCATAGGGTGGGGGAAAGTGCGCTACACATGTTTATTACGTGTTATTCATGACAGGGGCCTCTGGTGCTGATACGAATGGGTATGAGATCCGGACACTGCAGCCATGAATAGGATGCTGACAAAAAGCATCTATTTTTCTAATTCCCATCTCGCCACTCATCGCCACTTCTCACCACCCTCCGGCCAACTTTTCCTGGCATTTGGATTTGGGGAGAAAATCGCTATTCTAGAGCCACGATAGATGTAGATAACCTATTCGTGGCTACTAGAATTGCATGAGTTTATGAACATTCCGAAAAGTGGCGATAAGTGGCTTATCGCCGCTCACTCAACGGATTTTTTTTGAACAAATTTTTTGGGGCGATTCAGTCATTTATCGACCACTTATCGACACTTACTGAATAGCAGTAGCCATTTTGGGCGATAAGTGCTCGATTAGTGGCTTATGAATGCTTACTGTATATGCCCCTTAGTCTTCAAAATGACATAAATAACATGCTGACGCACGTCTCCCTCCATCTTCGGAGGTTCGTCAGGGGAAAATTAGCAAAGGGTTCAGCAAACAAAGTATTTAATGGAAGCAGTTGCCATGGTTATAAATTCACAACGCGGATTGGAGCTGATCGCTTATGCATAAGTCGAACATTAGCGATTAGACACTGCGCATGTGCAATGTGATAGAAGTACCTGTAAAGCACGTAATGCGCAAGTGTGCCCTGTTGGGATCATCTCATCAATGGCATGCCTACTGTGCATGCGCAGAAACATAGATCAAAAACCCATAGGCAATAAAGTGCATCCTGCGCGTGCACAAATTAATCCGACATTGCACATGTGAAGTAGATAGAGATTACTCTCACGTACTGAATGTGCATGTGTAACCTGATAGAGTAACCACATCAGGCGTGCACTTTCTGCGCTTGCGCAAAGATTTAGAGCATAACTGAAGTAAAAACAGTGTGGTATGCGCATGTGTCTCCTGATAGTATGATTTCATCAATGCAAAGAACTCTGTGTAAAGAGGCTCATAACAGCTGCAAACACATAACGCAAATGTGATGCAAGATGAAACATCCAGCATCAACTGCTATAGGAATGAACATATATAGCACAAATAAAGTATGGTACTTTTCAGGTGTGTAAATATACACATTAAGTATATGATCATTTTTGTTGCATGTGTAGCCTTATATTAACTGTGGAAGTATTAAATGTTAAGTTTTAGTTGCCCCGGTGTGCACCAATAGTGGGCTTCTTGCTAGAGACATAGCAGCAAACAACACTTTTTTGATTTATTTATTATAAAACTATACCAATATCAGTATAATAATATGCCATGTTGATAGAATCCTAAATTCTAAATTTAAGCTATATTCATGAAGTAATAGCAAATGTAAACATACCAAAATGTTAATACTTTATTTTCCCAGAGATTAAAGTCACTCATCTCTGCTGACTGATTCCTAGACAAATAAACACTGATTCACAGCATCACATCTCACTGAAGCAGGTGTGTCCTCTCACACCAAACACAAATTTACTCACACCTGTTGAGTAAAAATAATCAACAATTTAAGAGTCACCAAACTCCATTAAAACAGAGTTCATATCGCAGCAGGCAAAAAAAAATATCACTTTTTATTACTTCAATTTTATGACCTAAGTAATACCAGTATTACCTGGTGCAATATTTGTTAACCTGGTGCAATGCAGGAATTAATAACAGGTTAATTACTGCATTGCAATCACATTACTACAATGTCTACCATAGGCTTCTGTAATATGAATTATTACAGAACCCTATGGTAGAAATACAATTAGCCTCTTTGATGCCTGTGGAAAGCCATCCTCATCTTGAGGGAAAAGCCACTGAGAACTAGAGATGGGCAATTTTGTTTGGCGAATTTGCATCCGCAGCGGATGTTCCTTTGGTCCGCGGATTTCAGCGGGTCAATCTCAAAAAGGGTGATTCGCATTTTGCGGATTTTTTATTATTATTATAAATACACTCCGTGGATTCCACAACCCATGAATGGATTTGTAGAATCCAAACCGAGGATTCAGCAGTCAGTTGGCAGATTTTGGGTTTGAAAGGCGAGAAAGTCCAGGAAGCAGATTTGGGCGGATTCGCCCATCTCTACCCAGAACCATTCTAACAAAGTCATATAAACAAATCCAAGGCCACCAAAAAAACAAAAATAGAAAAACCATAGCAAATAATCTAAGGGTTTAGACCGAAAAAAGAAAAGAAAAACAAATCATCCAGGCCCAACGTCCAAAAAAAGTTAAGACCCCTTATAAAAATAATTCTAGACCCAATGGCCAATTTGTAATCCAATCGTATCCGTTGTCTGACATGTGAACCTCAATTTGATATGAAGCCCTAAACCCTCTGTTGATTGAATAGTCTTTTCTTAAAAGTGTCTATTTTCTTCTTTCCACTTTTCTTCTTATTTTCATATTATTTAAAGTTGTCTTCTTATTCTTTTTGAATCTTCACCACTGGATGTGGCCTCTACACTAATCTCCGGTGTTCTGAGAGTGCCCTGGCATTTATAGTGGTCTGGGCTGCCGCAGAACACGTGTGATGGGCTCACATAGTACATGGTCGCAAAGAAAAGTAGTCCCAAGGGGGGCACAGGCGGAGCACTGCCAAATCGATGAGGGAGAAAGGGGGCTGCATCCAGTAGTATTCAAAATATATTTATTGAGTGGTCAAAGCAAGAACATAAACACTTTTACGCGTTTCGAGAAAGGGACGCAATTCCCGAAACGCGAAAAAGTGTTTATGTTCTTGCTTTGACCACTCAATAAATATATTTTCAATACTACTGGATGCAGCCCCCTTTCTCCCTCATCGATTTGGCAGTGCTCCGCCTGTGCCCCCCTTGGGACTACTTTTCTCTGTACTTCTATGGACGTGAAGCACCCACTACAAGGAAAGAGCTGTGCTGCAAAAGGGGAATCTCACTGAAACGAAGATCATCTTTGGTATGTACTTTTTGGTTCTGTTGGGGCTTGTTTGGGGACTTTATGGCATATATGGAGACCTGAGCTAGCCACACAACGCCAACAGTACACATATACCACTTCATGTACCATTACACATGGTTTATCTGCATTTCCCCAGCACTTATATTTGCTCCTATACCTTGATCACAGAGGTTATTATTATTAGTCTGCATACACTTTGCCCTGAGTCAGCTGAGACCCGTTTATAGGGACACTATCCCTTAATTCTGCGTACATGGTCGCAAGGTTGGTTGGTGTACCATGTGATTCCAGCTCTTTCTGATTACATAATTGATTTTGCCTTGGTTTGAAAAATCAATTATGTCATCTTAAAGAGATGAAATCCCAGCAAATTCAACCAATCAGATGGCTAGAATATCCATGTCCACATTTCACTCGATCAGAGCATTGATCAAGTGAAATGCGAGTCGGGTCCTTTTGACATATCGAGCTGTGCCATAGAAAGTTTTATTAGTGTGTTAAACATTGGAGTAATACATAAAACACCAAACAAAGACAAATAATCATAATAACAACAAATAGGGACAAAAAATGGGATTAGAAGAAAAGAGAGGAGAACCAATAGTGTAATACATCTCAAAATTAAAATATATTGAAATCATACAATGGTTTCACTCACAAATTCAATGTTTTTTTTAGGCAAGGTACAGGTACAATCTCTGGAATTTTGGGTCCCAGTACTGATACTCTTGTCACTTGGAATGGGTTTCAGGTCTCGGTCAAGCTGCAGACTGGACTCCTTCTTGATCACGGTTGGCGTTTCTCTCAAGCTGTGTTTTTTAATCTTCCAGTCTCACAGTCCACCAGCATCAGTCCGCGCAGCTTGCACATGCATACTGGATGTTTGAGAACTTCCTCCTCTGAATGCACTCTCAAAGATCTTGAGTCCTGCACTGGGATAGCCCTCCGATTCGACCTGTAACACCACAATCCTATATGTCTAGCTAATTAAATTAGCGCTTGCCATAGAAAGCCGGCTACAAACGCGATACCACTGATACTATCAGACAGAAAGATACAAATTACTATGAGCGGCTGATATTACCTAAGATGTGAAAAAATCTTGGCACCAATTTAGAGACAATGAGGCCGATTCACAAAACAGTGATAATATCAGTGCTTTTGCGTGCAACTATAGGGCCTATGCACTAAGCGCCTTTTTTTTAAAAAAATCGCTTTTTTTAAATTGCCATTTTTGACAGCGTTGCAACATTTGCTAAACTGGCGAGTAGCCGGTGACGTGCTGATCGCCTCTCTGAAAAGAACTCAGCCTGTGATTTATTTCTGCTGCAGGGTGAGTCCCTGCGCAAATCTCACTAGAGATAAAACATTTTTAGTATAAAATGTAGTAATAGTATAGATGAGCAGCAAGTCTCCGGAGCAGAACCGCGTTGATTTGAGGTCCGGAGACCCCCTGCTTCCCGAGATATATCCCCTCCCCCCCCCCCCGGTATCTCCTATGCATTTTATTCCCATGGTCACATGACATGGGACATTTAAATGCATAGGAGATACCGGCACCCCATAACGGGGTCTGTATCTCGGGAAGGTTCACATCAATGTGGTTCTGCTCCGAGACCCCCAGCTCATCTACACTAGTAATAAAATTTATATTAAAACATCAGCTACCCACAATAAACATTTAAAACACAACAACACTAATACCCATCTCCTCTACTCCCACATGATTGATACCAGAGGCAACGGGTGTCCGGGGGACCTTTGGTGGGTGTTATTTTCTTTAATGTTCTATCTTCTTTCTTCATCTGTCAACTGAATTGTAAGTCCCAATGGATGTTGTCTCGTCATCTTCTTCCTGTTAAATGAGGTGTCCAGGCCTTATATATGGCCTATGGCCTGTGACATCACATTTTCAGATCAGATGGTACAGCTCCAATCTGATTGGACGCTGTATCATGTGCTTGAGTTTCTATCTGTAGGCTTGCGGTAAAGGTCTGTATGGAAATGATGCCCATCATATGTAATTAGTACATCCAAAAAGGAAATGTGGGTTCTTCTCCAGTTTTTAGTAAAGCAGACTGGTGTGGGGAGTTGTTCCAAATATGTAAAAAAGCCAACAAGTTCCTCATCTGTGCCCTCCCAGTTGAAGAACAGACATCAATATACCGACAGTAATAGATCATCTTACCATGGCATATGGTGTTAAGAATAAACCTTTCTTCAAAATCTGCCATATATAATTTTGCGTAAGAGATTGCCACAGTACTACTTCCCATGGCCGTTCCCATGGTTTGCAAAACTGTTCTCAAACGTAAAGTAGATTTTATGCAGAATGAAGTGTAACAAAAGAATAATGAAATCAACAGGCGGATGTGTTTATTTTTCAAACTTTCTCTAACAACACTCAGACCATCATTATGGGGTATAATAGTAGAGACTGGTTACATCATGGTCACCAGAAGAAATTTATTGTCCTGTAGTGACAAAGATCTAATCTTATCTAGAAAATCAAAAGTGTCTTTTATATAAGACCGGCCCTCAACCACCATAGGTTGTTGGAAAGTGTCCACATATATAGCTAAAGGCTGGTTTATAGAATTAGTTGCCTAAATTATCGGCCTGCCAGGGTGGTTGTGTAGACTTTTATGTACTTTCGGCAGTAAATATAAAACTGGACGTCTGGGATCTTTCTTTTTTTATTAAAAATTCCATCTCTGCTTCTGTAAGCCATTGGTCCTAAACCCAATAGGAGGATCTTTTCAATCTCATGTTGGTATATATTAGTGGGGTCTCGGCTTAACTTAATATAGCAATTCTCATCCGCCAGCTGCCTATGTGCTTCTGATCTGTACAGTTCATAATTTTGTAAAATCAGTGCTCCCCCTTTGTCTGCTTTTTTATATATGATTTTAGGATTTTCGGCCAACTTTGTTAGGCACTTTTTCTGACCCATTGTGAGGTTAAAGTTTACTTGATGCTTTCTCTTAAATAATTATTCACATCTAACTTAGCCATGTTTATAAAAGGACACAGGTGGTGTCCTTGGATTTTGTCTTTTTCTTTGTACTGGTTGTTTTTCCACTTCCAAAAAAAGATTTGAGGTTCCTGGTGTTTGCGACTGTCTGCTGAAGAACTGGCCTCTGAATCACTTGTGTTAACTTCTCTCCTTTTGTAATTCTTCCCTTTAGTTTGAAATTTGGTACGTTTATCTTGTTTGGTCCAAAAGTATACTGTATTGTCCTTATAATCACCTATTACTTTAAAAAAAAATTTTTTTTACGTGAACTAAGTCGTCCTTAAACTTTTGCAATCGCACTTTAAGTTAATCTAGTAACTGAACGTGATATCATTCTGATGCGTATGTTCAATAGTGATTTCAAGTTTCATAATATCATGCCTAATTTTTGGCCGTTGTTTACCAACTTCTTCGATAACAAGTACTATCAAAGGCTCTGTTCAGTATCTTACACCAGTTTTCACAAAAATCAGCGTTCTCATTTCCAATAGTCGGGCGGTTTCGGATTCTAAACCCTCTAGGAGTCAGTCTTTGTTTATAACATTCGCTTAGTGTGTTGCGTGTGAGAAAAGTATGATCTCTTTTCTTTTTAATTTTTCCAGATCCTTTATATAATCTGTTAGCCTACCCGGGCCAAATGCCTCTTCTGGGGTAGATTTAAACAATATGTTGCTGATTTCTTCCTCAGTAAAGGTTTTGATTTCAGCCTTATTGGTGTAACGGAGTGCTCAGCACAAACAAGGCGTGACCGCGAGGCCGAGGTGGGGATTTGATATTACAACAACCCACAGCCACGTGGGTGCGTCTGGAGTGTAGATTGGTCGAGGTAGCCGGGTCGGGGTAGGAGAGGCCTGGAAGGTCAGTAATACTTGCCAAGGTGGGTGTTGGAGAGTAGCGGATCGTAAGAGGTACTTAGTCATGTCTGGATTGGAGAGAGGCAGATCATTGTGATACTTTGCCGAGGTCAGTATTGGAGAGGAGTGGATCGTTGAGGTACTTTGCCGAGGTCGGCATGGAGAGGTGCAGATCGTCGTAGGTAGTCCGGAGGAATAGCTAAGGTCAGGAGCAAAGATCAGGAAACACGACAAGACTGTAGAGGCAAGACAGCAGTGAACACTTCGCTGGTAGGAAGGTTTATGCTCAGCCGATGAACCAGTGGAACAGCTGAGCCTATAAGGCATACTGGGACCAATGAGGACAAGGCGAGAGGGGATGCGTCAGGAGCGCCTACTGTGATTTGCTGAAGAGGTTCAGGAGACAAGTGTGGGAAGGTTTTCTGATGAGGATTGGTGATGCGGTACCTGCGCACGTAGTGTGCGTATCCCGCGCATACGTGGCGCGCCGATGACACCCCCACGTGGGTGCAACCCAGAGGCGAGACTAGAGGAGTCTGCATTAATTCTCGCGTGTGACGCGTGCACGCCCATAGACCGGCGGCTGGTAGATGGCCCACGTGACACGCCACAGGAGGCGGGGGAAGCGGAGAACCTGATAGTGGGCTGAGGTAAGCAGGAAGCGTTCTGACGGTAGCGAGATTCATGATTCTTACAGTACCGCCCCTTCAGGAGCGACCTCTGGGCGTCTCAGGGTTGGCTTGTGAGGGTACTTGGCATGGAAGATGCGAACAAGCCTTGAAGACGGTGGTGAGGAACCCAGGATCGTTCCTCCAGTGCACAATATACTGGACCAATCCCCTTGAAATTCTGGAGTCCAAGATAGACTGGACCTCATACTCTTGTTGGCCGTGTACGAGAACAGGAGCCGTAGACGAGGAGGGATCGGGAAAGCGAGGATTCCGAAGAGCTGGTTTCGGCATAGACACTTAAAAAACAGAGGGGGTCTTCATAGAAGGAGGAAGGCGTAGCCGGTATGCCACTGGGTTGACTTTTTCCAAGATGGTATATGGTCCGATGAACCTTAGTGCCAGTTTCAGCGTAGGGACCTTGAGCCTGATATTCTTAAAGGACAACCACACTCTGTCTCCTTGGTTGAACTCTTGGATCCTCTTTCGGTGACAGTCTGCCTGTGACTTTTGTCTAGTAGTTGCCTTCTTGAGGTTCTCCTGGATCTCTTTCCAACATGGAACACAGCGGGTGTCACAGTGCCATGTTTAAATTCTCCCGTTTACGTGTCCGGGACATTTAAACAATGCAGGGAGATACCAGCACCCCATACCGGGGGGTAACTCAGGAAGCAGGGGGTCCCCGAGGCTTAAATTAATGTGGTTCAGTTCCAGAAACCCACTGCTTCAATACAGTGTTATTAAACTAAAATTAAAGCTGCGCTATCACCTGTTAGAGGCGTGCAGGGAGAGTGACTGATTTAGTCTCTTAATGCGCGTCTCTTACAGACAGGACCAGACCGGTAGGATTCATACAGCACAAGTTCCATTCAGGTGCAGGAACCCCCGCTGTGTTAATCACGATGGGTCATTACCGCCTGCTCTGCTATGCGCCGCGGATGGTCAACGCTTTGCACACTGTGCACCAGCATATGCTCTATGGGAGCTGATACATACAAGATTCTACATCTGTACATAGTAGAAATAGGACTACAGACATTTATCGATAACTATATTGCACTGTCCTTCTAAACATAAGTAATACATATACAAGAAACTATATGGAGCATACAATGTTAACCGGCATATTCAGCAGAGACACACCCACCTCTGCAGATAGCACTAAGAAATAAAAAAATATATATGTGCTCTTATGCAGGGGAGTGGATAATTTTATGGTGCACCATAATGCATATGCAAAAATGCATACAAAAGTAGAAACCCATAAATGTAAGCAAAGGTACAGTATAGACATATTATTATACTTGAGTAGCAGCTCCCCTCCTACCCCCCCACTCTCTCTGGGCTAGGCTACTGCTATGTTTAGTGCTGGTTACCTGCCAGGTACAGGAGAGATGAGATGCCCGCGATTTTTTGGGGGAGCAGGACAGACTTTTGGGGAATCCTCTGGTTCTCTTCCTTTTGGTGACAGCGGCTGTCACGATAGACCAGAACTTATGCGTACAAAATCTGATTGGAGCGAGACAGCGATAAAATAAACCTGTAAGTTTATTTCTTTTCAGACTAACACACACAGTAAAACGAATGACATGGGATAAAAACACTTACAGCAATCACAGGATCGAAATACCAGGTTACACAGGTAGCAGTTTGTTCCTCAGGATTAGATCTTCACAGGATTCAACAACAACACAGGAATGAGGGTTACAGGCATCTTTATAGACAGGGGTCCCTATACCCAACCTTTGCTCAATTCCATTGGTGGGAAAATATCTTCCTCCTATCAAAACCTGCCAGGTTACTTGGGAAATGGTCATAATGCCAGCCCAGGTGACTCTGATTGTTTTTGATATACCTCCTTATCTGAACAGTTTCTTCTTAATCCGCGTAGCTGTCCATAAGGGATTTTTGATATACACTTGGGATGATGGCAGCTTGAGTTCACAATGAAATTGTTCCCATCAACTTTTATAAAGAAGATTTTTGTTTTAATCTTTTTTTCTTCTATATATATGACTAGATCAAGAAATTAAATGTCATCTTTGCTCATATTTGAAGTGAATATCAAATGGCGGTCATTATTGTTAATATAAAGTAAAAAATTATTCAAATCTCCTACATCACCATTCCAAATGATGAGCAGTATAGAAGTAGCCTTCTATAACCCATTAATATACCTTTTATGCCTTGTGTTGTTTCACTGTGTGAGGAATCGGGGAACGCGTCCCTTGCGGCGCGCTCCCTCCTCGCTTACCTATAGTAATGCAGCGGCAGCTGCTGAAGATCCGCCCCCCGCTGATGTGCGCATCACCGCTCCTGTTACAGAGCGCACACGCACCCATTCCTTCTACGCACGGCCACCGAAGCATAGCTCCGCCTCCTCGGACACGCCGCACCTCCGCTGTGCGCGGTGCACGCGCATGACAGCGTGCAACGAGCCCCAGCTGCGTGGCATGTTTAGCTATGAGCCCTTGTCTCCTGCAACCTATCCTTGGCCTCTGTGGAGGCCCAGCCTCCGCTCCGCCCCCTCTCCTACTGGTTCCTGTCTGCTAAAAAGGACTGCCTCTTCCTGTCATACTTTGCTGAACATAACCTTGTGTAGCCTTTGCGTGTGCCTGTCTTGTCCAGGTCAGTCTTGTCTTGTTCTCTGCAGTTAACCTCTCGTGTACCGACCTGGCTTTACATTTGGATTCTCTCTGGATCTTCGACCCCTGGCTTACGGATAACGACTACGAGTACCTCTCCAACCCCAGACCACAGGCTTACAGACTCCAACTACGTGTACCTCTCCAACCCATGGACCCTGGCAAGTATTGGATTAACCCTTTCTACATACCCAGACCCAGCACCGCTGCAAACCACCTTCTGGGCTCGCCCCCGCTACTGTGGGTGTGTGGCATAGTCCTTCCCACCTCAGTGCTGGGGTCAGGTCTTGTGGGCTCGCGCAAGTGTTACACACTAGTATCTCAGGCTGCCTGCTTTTTAAGCTTTTTTAAACTTTTACAAATTTTGATACACATTTTGGAATTTTAAGATATTGATTTTTATGCCTTTGAAGTTTTTATATCTATGTTTTATAATAACCATATATTTTACTAATTGTGTCCTCCTCTTTTTCATGTATTGTCCATGTGGACTCACCACGAGCAATATCCTCTCAGATATCACTGCCAGAATATATGTAGCATTGATTTTTAGATTGGTTAGATAGATATGATAGTTTGTGTGTGACATATATTGTTCAGGTTTTTATGAATTATGTATAATTTGTGTATAATCCCAACATATTTGTTAGATATGCAATTATTTTACTGTTCCATTATTCTCCCTTTTCCACTAATTATTTATTTATTTGTTTGAGATGTGTAAGATCCTTAATACACCATGGTATGACACACACAGTTCATGCAGTCTCACTCGAAATTTGAGAGAGCAATTGCTCCCGTTTTTGTGTAATGTGATAGGTTGATCGTCGTCCAATCAGATGCCTAGCTGCTAACTATCAACCAATGAGAATAGAGCTAGAATACTTATTGCAGAGGAGTCAGGAACTAATCACATGACTCTTGACGAAGTGGATGACGCGAAATGCGTAGAGTCGACGCGGGGAGCTTGAAGACCTCACCTCAAACATACCTTGCCTCACCAGCTGTGGGGAATCCTCTGGCATTTACTCTAGATGAGCACCACGGACCGAAAGTGACACGACGGGAGAGAGTTCAAAGCGGAGGAGGGGTTGAGAGCCCAACAAGCCACACTCGCTTTTATTATATGCCTGTATTTTATGTTGAAATTGTAAGTGCATTTCCACTAGTTTTATTAGATAAAGATTTTTGATTTACACTGTTGTGCACTATATCTGATTTCTCTCCACATTTCACAACACATGACCCCTATTTACCTTGAGGGACATCCACATCTTGAAGGAAGATCCCCACTGAAAACATCTTTGCCATTTTTTGAGATGCCTTTATTTGTTTGAAAAAAATGTGAGTTTAAAATCTGAAGACTCCTCCAGCACAGAAAATCACACTATAGTATCCATTTTCTTTTACACATATACTCCACGCATTGCACTCCCCTATCGTCCACCAACATATTACTATCATCTGCAATCTTTTTTTCATTTTCAATTTTTACATCCCCAAACACTTCTTTATAAAATATGTGGAGAGATACCGGAGACACCTGTATTGTATTGTATTGTATGTCTTTATTTATATAGCGCCATTAGTGTACATAGCGCTTCACAGTAGTAATACATGTGGTAATCAAATAAATAACAGATAATATAAATAACAGATCATGGGAATAAGTGCTTTAGACATAAAAGTAAAATTTCGGAAGAGGAGTCCCTGCCCTGAGGAGCTTACATTCTAATTGGTAGGTAGGGAGAACGTACAGAGACAGTAGGAGGGAGTTCTGGTAAGTGCGTCTGCAGGGGGCCAATCTTTATGTATCCTGTGTTCAGAATATCCACAGTGCTATTCATATGCTTCTTTAAGCAAGTGTGTCTTAAGGTGGGTCTTAAAGGTGGATAGAGAGGGTGCTAGTCGGGTACTGAGGGGAAGGGCATTCCAGAGGTGTGGGGCAGTCAGTGAAAGGGGTTTAAGGCGGGAGAGGGCTTTAGATACAAAGGGGGTAGAAAGTAGACATCCTTGAGCAGAACGCAAGAGTCGGGATGGTGCATAGCGAGAAATTAGGGCTGAGATGTAAGGAGGAGCAGAAGAGTGTAAAGCTTTAAAAGTTAGGAGAAGAATGGAGTGTGAGATGCGGGATTTGATCGGAAGCCAGGAGAGGGATTTCATGAGGGGAGATGCTGAGACAGATCTAGGAAAGAGTAGAGTGATTCTGGCAGCAGCATTTAGGATAGATTGTAGGGGAGACAGGTGAGAGGCAGGAAGGCCAGACAGCAGGAGGTTACAGTAATCAAGACGGGAGAGAATGAGGGCCTGAGTCAGAGTTTTAGCAGTCGAACAACAGAGGAAAGGGCGTATCTTAGTTATATTGCGGAGGAAAAAGCGTCAAGTTTTAGAAATGTTTTGAATGTGAGGGGCGAATGTGAGAGAGGAGTCGAGTGTGACCCCTAGGCAGCGTGCTTGGGCTACTGGGTGAATGATTGTAGTTCCAACAGTAATGTGGAAGGAAGTAGTAGGGCCAGGTTTGGGAGGAAGTATGAGGAGCTCTGTTTTAGCCATGTTGAGTTTAAGGCGTCGGAGGGCCATCCAGGATGATATAGCAGAGAGACATTCAGAAACTTTGGTTTGTACAGCAGGTGTAAGGTCAGGTGTTGAAAAGTATATTTGTGTGTCGTCGGCATAGAGGTGATAATTAAACCCAAAAGATGTTATTAGGTCACCTAGAGAGAGTGTGTACAGAGAAAAGAGAAGAGGTCCCAGGACAGAGCCCTGGGGTACCCCCACAGAGAGATCAATAGAGGAGGAGGAGGTGTTAGCAGAAGAGACACTAAAAGTACGATGGGAGAGGTAGGATGAGATCCAGGATAGAGCTTTGTTCCGAATACCTAGAGTATGGAGAATGTGGAGGAGAAGAGGGTGGTCCACGGTGTCAAATGCTGCAGAGAGGTCGAGTAATATGAGCAGAGTGTAATGACCTCTGTCTTTGGCAGCATGGAGGTCGTCAGTTATTTTGGTGAGGGCTGTTTCGGTGGAGTGAGCAGTGCGGAAGCCAGATTGTAGAGGGTCTAGGAGAGAATAGGTGTTGAGAAAATGGAGCAAGCGAGAGAATACAAGACGTTCAAGTAATTTAGAGGCAAAAGGCAGGAGGGAGACAGGTCGATAGTTAGAAAGACAGGTAGGGTCAAGCTTGCTGTTTTTGAGTAATGGTATGACTGTTGCATGTTTGAAGGAGGATGGAAAGGTTCCAGAGCAGAGGGAGGAGTTAAAAATGTGTGTAAGCGTAGGGATTATAGTAGGAGCTAGAGGTTTTAGGAGATGGGAGGGAATGGGGTCAAGAGGGCAAGTGGTAGAGGGAGAAGAGGAGATCAACAGCGACACATCCTCCTCTGAGACAGTGGAAAAAGACTCAAGGAAGGTAGGAGGAGAGTTAGGAAGAGGTGTAGGATGGGGGGAAGAAACAGAGGGGATGTTCTGCCGTATGGATTCCACCTTTTCCTTAAAATAGTCAGCAAAGTCCTGAGCGGAGATGGAGGAAGGAGAGGCAGCTGAGGGTGGTTTGAGTAGAGTATCAAAGACAGAGAACAGTCGGCGTGGGTTAGACTTGTGCATGTTGATTAGTGCAGAAAAGTAGGCTTGTTTAGCTTGCGAGAGGGCAGAGTTGAAACAGGATAGCATAAATTTGTAGTGAAGGAAGTCTGCGAGAGTGTGAGACTTCCTCCAGAGGCGTTCAGAGGAACGAGTGGAGGAACGCAGCATGCGCGTGTGGGAATTTAGCCAGGGTCTAGGGTTAGAAGGGCGAGGGCGGCAGAGAGAAAGTGGGGCATGTAGATCAAGAGACGAGGACAAGACAGAGTTGTAGTTCCTGACCAGGTTGTCAGGGTCTGTAGCAGAGCTGAGAGAGGAGAGGGAGGAGTGTAAAGTGGACTCAAAGTCAGGTAAGTGAATAGAGCGCAGGTTTCTGCAGAACCGGGGTGTAGATGGAGGTGGAGAAGGGGAGAAGCGAGATAAAGAGAATGAGATGAGATGATGGTCAGAGAGAGGAAAAGGGGAAATGGAGAAATCAGAGAGAGAGAAGTTTTTAGTGAAAACCAGGTCTAAGTAGTGGCCATCCTTGTGGGTGCTGGCTGCAGTCCACTGTTGAAGGCCAAAAGAAGAGGTAAGAGAAAGAAAGCAGGAAGCCCAAGAGAGAGAGGGGTCATCAATGTGGCAATTGAAGTCCCCAAGGAGAAGAACAGGGGAGTCTGAGGAGAGAAAGAAAGAGAGCCAGGATTCAAAGTGAGAGAGAAAGGCAGAAGGGGGATGAGTAGAGGTAGGTGGGCGATAGATGACCGCCACATGGACCGGGAGAGGAGAGAAGATCTGGACAGTGTGAGCCTCAAAGGAGGGAAAAGCAAGAGAGGGGGGAATAGGAAGGGTTCGGTAACGGCAGACAGAGGAGAGCAGGAGCCCCACGCCTCCACCCCTGCCATCAGGGCGCTTGGAAAATATTCTAATTTGCCCATGCTATGTATATTCAAATGATGCAAATTAACATATTTTTCAGGTTTGTTCTCATTTATCATTCCCCATATTGTATAAAGGAGTGTTTGGGGAGGTATATAAGTAACTGAGTACTTCATTTACTTAGTAAATTTGTTTCTCTCCCTGATCGTTTTTCCTCCTTTTAGCAGCATTACAGTATTTCAACTTTTTAACAAATTCCTCACAAACATGGCCGCCTTGGCTTGAGTAACACTTCTTCAAACTGTTGCCAATCAAGTTAACCTTGTTTCCTTTTCCAAGAATAAACTGCTGAATCAATTTTCCAGAGAAGGTCTTACAAAGAACAGGTGCAGTGAGGAGATGGCTCAGTGAGTAATGACACTGACTGGCAATGAGTTTGAAGCACGGGAACCTGATTCAATTCCTGGTGTCAGCTCCTTGTGACCTTGGGCAAGTCACTTTATCTCCCTGTGCCTCGGGCACTAAAAACATAGATTGTATGCTCCACAGGGCAGGGACCTGTGCCTTAAAAATGTCTCTGTATAGTGCTATGTAAAAATAGCAGTGCTATACAAGAACATTCTTTTATTATTATTATATTCTGTACAGTATCTGAAAGAACTCTACTAGGTTCCTACATGTAACACAAATTGTTAACAAGAAAAGTTCATGCCATCTCAGACCTGGCATAGGTCTGTGGTTGTTGCAAATCCAAGATAGAAAAGGGACATACAGAAACGTAGAATTTGATATGTCATTCATTATACAGTATTCTTACTGATGCTCTCTAAAATGCTAGCTTATGCATACTGTATGATGCAAAACACGGGGCAAATTCCTTGATACATATACGAAAATGACAAAATTAGCATAAATTTTGCTTGAAAAGTAAGGAAAACATTTTTTTAAGCAATTTCATAGTTACACATACAAATGAATCCTATTTTATGATCAATATTTTTGAAGTAGTCAAACTATTTTGCATATTTGTGCATGATTTTAAGTGGTTCATCTGGACTTTTCAGGTGAGTGTTTGATAATACATATTGCATGTCCTGTATGTGACTCACTTTACAAATGCCTTACTCGAAGCCTACAGATTTATTTGTTAGCATAACAATTCTGGATGAATCCGAATATTTTAGGAGAGTCCTAAAAACAGAAAATCACATGACTCTCTTCCCACCTCTACAAATTAAATAAATTAAAGTCTGGGTTATTCCCTCTAAACTTGCAATTGTAATTGAAGATATACTGTGTCATTATACATTTGAACAAATCTTTGTACGCTATGATGTCTTTTATAGATCAAATAAAAATGCGTTGGTGTTTTCAACATAGCAGAATGTCTCTTTTAGACAGTGAGACACGGATTTATATAAGTAGTGTATGGGTCAGTTATTAGCATTCTTAATCAATGAAATAGTCATAATGTGCTTACGAATGGTTGGATAATTCATTTATTGGAAGTTGTTGGCCAAATATTAGACTGTGTGATTGTGACCCTTATTTAATATAGTGAGAAGTTGAATAACGCAGATCAGTAGATCCAGCTAACATAAAGCTAACAATACAGTTATTAATGCTGTACGCAGTAACTCACATTCACTGCTGTGTTTGCATCAAATGAAGGAAACTTATGGATCAATTTGTTACAATTCATACAGATCTTAGAAAAAAAGAATTACCGGCGCCTAAGAAGTCCATTGAATAAATATCAATCAAATAAAAGTCCAAACCATTCAGTGGAGAATCCCAAAAATGTCCTTGAGTGAATGGGCAGTGAAGGGGTGAACAGACAGCTCTCACCATGCCACAGTGCAATATGTGGAGAAAAAACAACAAAACAAATTATGGTGCAGTATGCCAATCAATGTTGACAAAGGGCATTCAGGACTAACAACACAAAACAGACATAACACACAGACAAAACGAGATCTCATACAGATCTGTTAACCAATATATATTAAACTGCCTCATCTTGGCTGATTTTTTTCCTTTTGGTTCAGACAATTAGAAGGAAAATTTTGTTCGTCCTTGCCATAGCACGTGTCTTTTTATTTGTAATCTATAATGATCAGTCGCTGCTTTTTTAATATCCATCTTTTATAATTAAACCACATATCACACTATGGGAGTTCACTTCTTTTTGTTTGTTTGTAGGTATTTTTATGGATATGGTTTAAATCCTTTGGAGCTGCAACTTTTCTCAGTGATTCTTGTTTGTAGAATCTACCATAATTGTATTGATATATCTATGCATCATTCAGATTTGAGATTTTTCACTCGAATTTTGCATATTGATTGACTGAATTTATTTTCCTTTTTTCTCCTGTGACTTTGAAAGACCATTTTTGGAGTCATTCCAACATGTCTTTGTTATTTATACTCCCTTTTTTAAATCACTGTTGGTATCAATACTTCTCTTCTGATTATTCTTTTAACACTTTTCCGGACAATATTGGGATTAGCATTGTATGTGTGTATGTATGTATGTACAGTATGTATGTATGCATGTACACATACATACACGAGTATATCACTTATCACTTTGTATTTATGTGTTTTAGTCATTTATTATGGTAAAAAATGATGTAGGATAGATATAAACACTTATAGATTTGTAAAAGATAGCGCATATTATCTTTTTTCTATAACACTGATGAGAAGCTCAGGCTCGTTTATAGATGTAGCAAGTCTAAATGACTTCTGTACCACTGCCATGCACGGTCACACGATTGTGGTGATTTGCGGCAATGAAGGAATAACGTTGCAGGGTTCTCATTCAGAAGCATGTAGTCCCTGCAGCTCCATCGCAGCAGATACTGTCCCAAGCACCACAGACTTTTGCTTGTTCATCTGTCTCGTCGGGCACAGAAAGTCTTACTACATGTTTAAATACTTGACTTTTTTATTCATACATAGGATAATTTTGTGTCTAGCCGTTTTGAATTCTCTTATTGTTTTATCCCCTACTTGAGTAAGTGACACTTGGCTAAACATAGTGCAGAAGTGATAGAACTATGACTGCATGTTACTAAATGCAAGAATAATCATCCTGGCTAGCTAGAACAAGAAGAGATGCTTTGAAGCTGAAGGGTGACAGGTTTAGAGCCATAGAGGAAGTACTTCTCGCCTGCAAGTGTTATAAATGCAGGGAATGATGGCTGTGGGGGTAGTGACAAATACATTAAAGGCATTCAAAGCTGCTCTCTGCGCAAATTCAATGCTAATTACAACAAATCAAGGTAAACGGTGTAATTTCATATAATACGTATGCATTTAGAGATGCACAAATCACATACAGTACCTCAACCTACAGTAGAGTGCTTCAAAAAACAATGTACAGTCATAAGCAATGCAAACATAATGCAAGTAGTTGATCATGCTGTTCTCTGACTGTACATTGTTTTTTGAAGCACTACACTGAGATTAGCCACATTAAAAGTTTAATCAATAATGCGTACAATATTCAGCACAGGAAGAAATACTGTTTAATTAATTTCAGCACATTTAAATATATATGTGGCCAGGTCTTCCTTTTTGAGCTCTCCGTCGGCCCCTTGGTTTCCCGCTTACCTCCGCTTAACGGGGGAACCTCAGCAGAGTGCCGGAGAGATGAAGGCTGTGCAGCGGCGGGCGGTCTGCCGATCGAGTCGCCGGGAGCTCCCAGCGGCGTCTGTTGCAGGGTACCTCCATATTGTGTGTAGCCGCCCATGCGCTAGGCATAACTCATGCGCAGAGAGGCGCTGGCAGCCATTATTACAGCTCGTGCAGAAGCAGAGTAGTTGCGGAGGCCATTACACAGCAGCACCGCAGGAGAACTACAATACCCAGCAGCCCCAGGGGCTGCACAGATCACATGGACACAAGTAGTCAATCGGGTTGCAAGGATCACAGAGGACTGGTATTGATACATTTGATACGCTGCGAGCCACGCCAGTCGGAGCTGGGACAAGGTCAGGGTAGGAGGTATGTGCAGGTGTCTATGGGATCTGCACTAGGCCAGAGACCCCCTGTTAGGCCCTGACTCCCCTTTAAGTTTGTGGTTGCTGCAGGGACAGGCCCAGTAGATAGGGACACTGCCCCTGTAGTACCATAGAGAGAGGGACACAGCCAGGATGCATCTGCATCCAGGCCTCAGGTGGTCTGGGACCAGACCACCAATCTGCTACCCAGAGACATTCTGCATGGTGACACCATCCATGCGGGACCCACCCAACATGGAAGCGGAGGCTTCGCGGGTACGTCACTGGATCTGTGGATCCCATCTTGCGGCATCGGCGCGCCCGGTGCGGGAGCACCCGGCAGGTACCTCACCTCCTCACGTGCAACAACTATACACCTTAGTGGGGCAGCGCTGTCTCACACACTTGGGCGTATGGCTCCTTGTAGACATTATGATGGTTGGGTGCCCAAGGGCCCCTATGTACTTTGGGTGAACTGCATATCAGGTGTGGGACACAAAGGGTGTTGGAGGGTACGGTCGTGCGTGACCGGGTGGTTCTGTATATATGTTGTTCATTATTTCATTCATGCAGTAAACTGTTATTTCTATCAGTGTGTGTTTAATTGCATGGGGTCCTGTAACATGGTTATCCCACACAGTAGGATCCTGTACAGGTGGAGGCGCTATCTAGAGATGATTCAGGTACACCCCAGGCTCCCAGCAGCGGAGGCTCAGGCCTCCTGTGAGCCACAGGCAAAAGAAGCGTACACACTAGCTGCTAGATCTCCCGGAGGGTGGGGGAAAGTGTGCTCCATATACTTGGAGAAGAGAGGCTTTCATCTGCAGTACCTGGATCGACAAAGGCTGATGATGATACAAATATGTATATGGAAGATATTTATATTTGTGAGTCTATCTGAGCATGTTTTTTCAAACCGTTTCATTGTTATAACAAGGACTGAGATTATTTTTTTAGGCTTATGGTTATCATGGCTAGTATATAATTATTTAGGTAATTTGAAGTAATTTCTTTCAGAACTTGTACTGTAGCTAAAGATAAAGGGGCGGGTCATTTTTCTTTGGCTTTAAATTTGGTCTACTTTACGTATTATTTATATTTGTTATAATATTGGTCTACTCCATGCATATACTCAAATGTATTCAATGACTTTTGCTCATAATTTCTCAACAGGTTTTAGGACAGTCGGTTGTCCTACTTACTAAAAAAATAAGTTATATAGTTTCATGGTAGATGAGGTTGAAAAAAAGACATATGTCCATCCAGTTCAACAATGCTAAATTTAGCATAAAGCGTGCATTTATGATCATACATATAAACGTTCAGGACTTTGTGGAAATCAGTCATAAAATAGCATATTTAAAAAAAAAACAGTGTTTAGAAATACAGAAAAAGTACCCGGTTGTTCATGAACCATGCAAAAATGACCCTTACTTTGCAAAGATCAGCAAATTTGCCAAGCATTGAAAGCCATTGTGCATTGCAATTTCACTTTATTTTTCTTAATTGAACTTACAATTTTGCTTACTGCAGAGACTATAAAGAGAGCACACACACTATGTAATTGAGAAAGGGTATTACACCTGTAGCAAGAGGTTGTTGAAGTAGTGGGCCGGGCTCTTGTTGATATTTCACATATTAAGAATATGCACCTCACATCTAAACTAGTGGACATGGCATATGGGATTACTTGATGTTTACTGCCCATTGGATGTTTTGACAAAGCACTCAGGGTGTTGGAGGTGGTAGCGGTGGCGATAGTGAATATGATTTGGAGACTCCAGGAGTCAGCAGTAGCAGCAGCAGCCCTTATAGGAGGCATGCTACCTTATAAATGCAAGGTTTTGGTCTCAACGGCCAAAAGTCAGGGCGTTATTTATGCTGTTTGACTGACGCCCTACACACCAACACCACCACCATGCCCTAAGACTTGCATGAGAGTATCAACTTTACTGCACATAACATGTCAGGAACTGAGGGTGAGAGCACAAGTACCACCAGGTTGCCCATTTGTATTACCTGAATGTGAATAATATTGTCAGGTTATGAACTGCAGCAGTGCAGTGCAGAGTACTATGTAGTGACTGTTGGAGTGGAAAAGGGGAGTAATTGCTTGGTACATCATTATAATGTATCAAAGTTTGCAAGTGGGTTTTATGTGTTTCAATATAGTTGACAACTAAAAATGTTGGTTTACCACTGTTGGATTTTGAACAATAAGACCCCCAAAACAGACAAACAAAAGACTGATTAATATGATGAAACTGTGCAAGCATGAACCAGCAAGAGATGGGTTAAATGTTGAATGCAGAATAGTGTTAGTTTGAAGAAGATCATTAAGATGATTTTAACAAGCTATAGACAAATACATGGAACTATGAAGAAGTGAATAAGGTCTATAGACAATTGACTTTCTCTGAAGATAAGACTTTTGCAACATGTTTACCTTGATTAACCCAAGTCTGTCAAAAATACTTGAAAGACCCATCCCCTACCTACACTAAGCAACAGAAAGGAGATAACTGGAAATTGCTGACAAGAAGATACAGCTAGGGTAGGGGGAAACTAAGTTTGCATGATATAAGAATGAAGTAGAAATACTGATTCCTTCAGGTATATATTCCAGTGCTTTAGGAGAGATCAGTTGTCTTGACCAGGTGTTTGCTCTCTTCACACTGAGGTAACACTATACTATTATCCTAATAGTTTGCTGTGCTAATAAATGAAATTTTACTTTCAGAAATGTCTCCTTGTTGACCCACCTTCCTTCAACCATACATACATACTCAGCAGCACACAGTGTTACACAAAATAAAACTGTAAAAAAGAAGAGAATAATTAATAAAGGTCACACCAGTGTCCATCCTCTGTTTCTAAACAATAACACCACCACCAGCACTACAACAGTGACCTGAGACTTGCATGCAAATGTAAATATACATACAATAACAGGCGCACTGTATAAACGCAACATGTCAGTAACTGGAAGTGAGAGCCTGATTACCTTTCTACCCACCACCACCAACTCTGATGTCCACACCACTACCAATAGTAGAACTGTGGCTTGAGACTTGCATGCAAATATATAACAACATAACCAATATATACACACGACATGTCAGCCACTAAGAGTTAGAGCCTGGCTGACCTAAGCTAACTAGTACCACTGACCCACCTGTACTCATACCTCCCATCACTAACAACGGTATCCACACCTAGGGACCCTAACCAGCACCAGTAGTTTCACCTTAGACATTGCATCAAATGTATACCAAATGGGACCAACCACTAATATCAAATAGCAGGATGGATATCAGACATATGACATATAATACCACTAGGCAGACCCACCTAAGTCATGTGTCAGACTTTTGTACTCACAAGTACTGTATCACAAGTAGCACACTAGCAGCAGCAGCCGTAGCCACCATGCATGAAAAGTACTAGTTTAACAATAAATAGTTTAAATACATAATAATAAAAAGTACAATAAATAGTTTTATTTATCGTGGTGTAGTAGACCACTATAGCGCCTATGGGGAGAAGGGACATGATAATGATGAGGGGGATAATGGGGGAGGCTGACCCTGTGTGTCCCTCTTTCCCAATTGCTTCTACCACTTACAGTATACTCTGTCGGATGATAGCTTAACATAAAGTCTTCCAGTATGGTTCTCTTGTCTCAGTTATGCTGTCACCCAGACTGGCTCTTTTGTCACAGATTAGGCAGCCTATTCTAAACAATGACCAGAGTTAAGGCTTCAATAATCTCCCACTCTCAGTCCCTGCATCAACACATACTCTCGCTCCCAGTCCCAGCTGTCATGGTAACGATGGGGATTGTGGAGAGGGCACTGGATGAGGATAACGGTCTGTCTGACAGATCTTAGACCTGTTCACCCGAATAATAGTCTCTCTCTCTCTTTCTCTCCGCTACAACCTTCTATTTATGATATCGCTCACTGTCTACTGACAATTTAATCCAAGCTGGTGAAAAAGCTAAATCTAATACTAATTTGGTGCACTTATTAGCCCTGTGAGGCTTGGCAAAATAGCGAAAGATGCCGTGATCATCCAGAGGTCAAGCAGGTTCATAAAACAAAATATGTATTGTGTAGCTCCTGTTCAAGGTTCTAGTCAACAACTATATACTGTAGTCAGAGTATAGTCAGTGCATAGCATTAATAAAATATTCATCTTTATTTATGTGGTTATTATTTAAAAAGCATAACTTTTATGTTAACAATCAAAATAAATATATATAGAAACAAAGCTAGTCCTGTTGCACAACGGTGACTTCTGTTTTCAAATTGTGTGCAATGATGCAATTGTGTGCAAATTGTGTGCATTGCAGCTGTGTTTCTGTGGGCACTTTGCTCGCCCTCACAGAAGAAAGAAGAAGAAAGAAACGTGACAAAGGACACCAGGTGTAAATATTTTAAATGATATATTGTCATACACACATAACATCTATAAATTATGATTTGAGTAAATAATCGTAAAGGAGTTTCAGTGTCTGTGCTTGGAATTAAGAATGGACCATGTACTCCCAGTCCCCAGGCTGTAAACTGGACTCTAATCCCACACGTAATGACGTTTCTTTATTTATCATTATAGGACATGCACCTCAAATGTTGCTTTGTATTTGGAGTGCTAGCTGCCCCCCATTCTTGTGTGTATATATATATATATATATACTGTATATATATATATATATATATATATATATATATATATATATATATATATATATACACATGTCGGCCTTAGATGCAACACTTCGAAATCGTTCTTAATAATTATTATTAGATAAGAGCCAGAACAGGTTAATTATCTCTGTAGTCAGAATTGTGAATCAGCTTAGGACCAAATAAGAAAACTTATTTTACAAATAGGATGAATTCTATAAAAATGCAGATTTGAACTCAAATTCACTTAAAGGTGATCTAGTAACCACTCAGGAACCTGATTTTTTTTAAAAATTTGATTAATTATAATACTGCATTACAAGAGTCGTGTCTAGGAAAATCATCTAAAGATACATTATTTAGCTTTTTTCGATCTAGAGAACACTGATTTGTTCCTTATTGTGTATGAAGTGAATTAATGACAGTGTCATGATTTATACATTGTAGGTATGTGTATATATATATATATATATATATATATATATATATATATATATATATATATAGCCATGCATAATAATGGTATATTACTTTCCTCTCTGTTGGCAGTAAGTCCTGGTAAGTACAGGTATGCCAGCTGTAGTTATGGAGGTTTTCCCTCACACCATGGTGAGGTGCCCTATGTATGGAGGGGAGTGGCTGTATGCTCTGAGTCCCTGGATAGTGACATCAGGGATGCGCCTGCCTCCTAAAGTATATAAGGCACAACACAGTTAGTTACAGTGTGTTCCAGCAGCTGTGGAAAGCTGTTGGGAAGTTGTATATTCCTGCATAAGGGATTGTAGGAACACTTTGTGACCCTAGTGAAGTAACTAGTGGTCCAGGTTGACCAATCGGCCTGTCTAAGCCACTCTGTGTCCAGGGACCTGGCACAGTGAGGATCCCCCTAGGAGAAGAGGGAATCCCACTCCAATTTGGGAGGGCGTACCTGGCGAAGGGACAGCACGGAGAGATGTGCTGCTAGAGCCGGCAGCTGCATGGGGCAGTCTGCTACATCACCGTCTACAATAAAGATGACCTTGTTAACGATACCCCCACTGTGTGATTGTGAAATTACTCAGCCATGGATGGCACCACCAAGAAGGAGTTCCTCGACCAGATTGCGCACTTCCGTGGTGACGCAGTGTCGTGACGTAATTGCGTAGTGACGTCCCTGACGCGTTTCGTCGCAACAGCGGCTTTCTCAAAGGGGAATGGGTTGAAAGTTCACATAGGGGGATATATAAACCCTATTGTTGCTTGGCAACCGTTAAATTCAATCCTCATAGGTGCAATAGTTAAGTTCAATCAAATAATAATAAATGGATTGTTATGGGGTTTGATGATTTGCAACTCCTTAGTCCAAGAGGGGTAATCACTACGCAGTACACCCAGTGTAGCAAGGTGATTACAAAGCATAGTCTACACATAGACGACACTGCGTCACCACGGAAGTGCGCGATCTGGTCGAGTCGCGCTGGATGTTGTGTACAAACCGTTTGTTTCTCTGAGTCAAGTGAGACACCCAGCCGAGCAGCTAAACACCTAAGAAAAGAATACAACTGTCTTTATTAACTGCAAGCACGGAGTATCATCTTCCCTGTGGATTTCGTCCTTGGACTGCGGTGATATTGCAGCTTGGCGGTGATATGATATTTCACAATTGTGCATTTGTATTTGACATCTTGTGTGTGCGATTCTTATCCCTCCCCTTCTCCCATCCCCAATCCAATAAATTGTTACTTTTTTACGCTATGGGGCGTGCGCTCTCTCCTCTTTTCTTTTCTTTTCTACAGGTTCCACTGGATGTGGTTCATCTATTTGAGAGCAGCCTGAAGTTCCCCTCTTACTGGATTCAACTACACACATTTTCTGGACTCCATATTGGGACTGGTTCTATATATTTTTTATATATTTTTTATATATATATTATTGCATATTGTTCAATTTTTCTTTCACTAGTTGTTCAATTGGTCATTGTGTTAATGTTAGTTATTTATTTATATTTGTATATTCATAATTGTGGTGATATCACTTAATTTGTTCACGAGTTTATATATTATATTATATACTATATTTTATAGATTCACATTTCAGCACATTAACTATACAATCACTGGCGCTACTTCTTTTGTTATATATATATATATATATATATATATATATATATATATATATATATATATATATATATATATATATACAGTGGTCGACAAATCACCAAAAAATGTACTCGCCGAACAAAAAATGTACTCGCCACCTAGTGCCACACGTGTGCTGCTTGGGCAAATAGGAGCTCGCCACGATGTTAAATCCACTCGCCTGGGGCGTGCAAATGTATAGGTTTGTCAAACACTGTATATATATATATATATATATATATATATATATATATATATATATATATATATATATATATATATATATATATATATATATATATATATATATTCTAAACCATTAATTTCACTGGTCCATAAGGTGACTTCCAGCAGGGGAAAATTATTTATGGCATTAAACCACTTAGTAAGTAAGATGTTAAATGTAGGCAGTTACTGCTTTAAAAAAAAACAGAAATATAAGAGCCATTTAAGAGTGAGCACTTTCACTAGTTTTGACTCTAAAAAAAATTGTTTTGGTTAAGCAATACAAATATTTAGCATTTTTGGCAAATGTTTTGGAAATACAAAGTTTTGCTCATACAGTAGGTTTGCAAGTTTTCAATTTGTAAACCCGAAAGTTAGCCCGTTTTATTAGAAAATGAATCAGAAGATGAGCCTTTCTTGAGTTTTGGCCCATATTTCAATCAGATTCTAAATTATTTTCCTGATTTTTACTTCCTAATGAACGTCAAAATTCAAGAAGTTCAGATGTTGAACCTGCAAACCTGCCCGTCTTTAGTACAGTACTTATAAAATATTTTTCTTAATCTTTATTTTTTTTCATGGTCGTTAAATGCACTGGAAGGTTCTAACAATTTTTATCAGATTTTCTTCAGAATACGACTGTTTTTAACCAAAATGTTCAAGTATATCGTCACGCATAATTTAATTCGCTCTTTGTTTGCAAAGTAATTATGATACCATCATTATTATGCCAAACAAGTAAAATGATTGTATAATAAGTAAGTAGCCCACTGGGGGCATGAGGGGGGCGGAAGGAAGCCCCCAGGAAAAGGATAGATAGGGTTATAATAATGTGGTGGTCAGAGGAGGGGGAGATTAGGGGTTGCAGGTGGGGAATAAGAAGACGAGGGAGGAAGTTTTCACCCTCTTTGCTGCTGGTTGCCATGAGGATAGCGCCTTTCTGCCATTGTATTTGATATTTGGTTATGTGTTAACGTTGTATTTAATGTTTCTTATGATAGCAATTGTATTATAATTTGAAAAAAATCGAAACAAAACAAATGTATGGGTAGTTCTGTTTATTTGACACAGATAGTGTTGGGGTAATTTTCAGATTGCAATGGAAAGGATGGATCAGTGATACAGTTGGGAAAAAGATGGGGAAGGTGTTGCTGGATTGTGGCTTCAGCGACCAGTCAGGTATTGTCCTCCGGTTTGGCTGGTGGTATTTTATATATATCACCTTCTTGGCTAGTGGGCTTGGATATTTATATGATGCAGGTGAATTAAAGCATGTGTGGGTGCAATCTGACATTGTTGGTATTTTGGGGTATGTGTTCTAATAAAAGCTGCGGCCATTTTCCCTCAACTTTGGAGTCTGCATCTGATTGGTTGGGGTTTTGGGTTGTTAAGGAACTGGGGGTTAACTTGAGAGCTCCTGATGTCATGTAATAAAAACAAATTTCATAGGGCACAAATAAGTAAAAATGCCACTGTAAAGATGACAGAATTTTTCTAAGGATCACAATTACATTGTTTCTTGCTATGTGGGACAGCACATTTAATTAGTTGTAAGTTTAATGAGTTGCCTGTTAAAACTGGATAGCAGAAGGGAGTGTGCTAATGATCTAGACATTTCGAAAGAAAACAGAACTCCTTTGAGAAAATAAGTGTTTAGTAGAAGATAGACATCTAGCTAGAAGATAGACATCTCTTGATATTGAAATATCAATATTTGAAATATTGACGTATGAATGATTAGTGAGGCAACTGGATAACATGAAAAATGGTATCTTTTTAACTTATTGCTATTTTTTTTTTAAGAAAAGAAGTAGCTAGTAACTAAAACAAGTTTAGGCTCTTAGTACTTTGTGCATTGTCACATACTTAGTTAGGTAAATGATTTTACATTTACTCCTGGATCTCCTGAACTCCTGGATCTCTCTGCTGCCTTCAACACTGTTGATCACCCCCTTCTCCTGCACACTCTCCACTTTGTTGCCTTACATGACACAGCCCAATCCTGGTTCAAGTCCTACATATCCAACCACTCTTTTAGTATTTACTTCTCTGGTGTCTTTTCCTCTTCACTCACTCTTTCTTTTGGGGTCTCACATGGCTCTGTCCTTGGCCCTTTGCTCTCCTCGCTCTATATCTCTTCTCTTGGTAAACTAATACAATCTTTAGTCTTTCAGTATCATCTCTATGCTGAAGACACACAAGTCTATCTATCCTTCCCTGACCTCTCCCCTTCTCACTTGTTTCGTTTCATCAACTGTTTCTCCGAAATATCCTTCTGGATGTCCCACCGTTAGCTGAAACTTAACATGTCCAAAACAGAATTAATTATCTTTCCTCTTTCAACTGTCACCCCTACATCCAAACTCTCCCTCACTGTCAATAATACACCATCTCATCAACACATTAGGCCTCGTCCAGGGTGAAGCGAAAAGCGGAGCGAGCGGGCTGGCACTCATGAGCAGAGACGTCACCTGCATGTAAGCAGGAGACCAATCTTGTCCTGCTATAGGAAATTTGCGAGCGTGGGGGGCGTGTCAGTGGGACGGGGGCATGTCAGTGGGACGGGGGGGGGGGGGGGGGAATCTATTGCAGTAACAACATATATATATATATATATATATATATATATATATATATATATATATATATATATATAATATATCCATATAGATATATTCATATATATATATATCTCCATATATATATATATATATATATATATATATATATATATATATATATATATATATATATATATATATATATATATCTCCATATATATATATCTATACAGTGTTCAACAATCCTATACATTTACACGCCCGGGGCGAGTGGATTTAACCTCCGGGCGAGTAAATATTGGCCCAAGCAGCACACGTGTTTGTTTTTTTTAATTTTCCCTGCTCGCGCTGAAATTTTCCCTGCTCGCGCTGAAATTTTCCCTGCTCGCGCTGGCTGAAAAAAAAAAAAAACCTCCCCCTACCTGACAGCTGATTGGCGCACGTTCCCACCATAGTCAGGGTTCAAGAAGTGAGTTAGCCCTTGAAAGGGATAGTCGTTTGTTATTTTCAAATGTTTAGCTGAAGCAGTGAATACAGATGGTGACCCATGAGCGGTACTGATTCTGCAATAAAGGCTGCCACACCGCATAGGACTACCAGTTGTGAATGGAGTATATGCAGAAAAATTTGAAAATTGATGCAAGACTATGCTGAAGCAGGGGAATTTTCAGTAAACAAGTGATGAGTGTAAAATTGCCTACTAGAAAAAAAGGAATTGCTGAACTGTGTAAAAAGTATCCCAAAGTGTGAAGAGTGAATGTCATAATACCCAAAGTTGAGACTGAACTCAAACAGAAAATCACATTATTTGGCTGAAGCAGAGAGATTGGACCTAGCAAGTAAATGGTGTAAAGCAAACAGAAGTTTTTACCTAGCAACTACACATTCAGCATACCTAATGAGAGATTATACCAAGCAAGTAAATGGTGTAAATCAATTAGACGTTTTTTCATCTTGTAAACCTGATAAGAGAAAATGCACGCACAGAACTGCTGATATTGTAAAACTTACCCAAGAAAGAAAAAGTTTACAGAGATGCCTGTGAGAGCTACGACCTCTACAAGCAAAATATGCCCACCTGTAGGACTACCACAATTGGGGGTTCTAGCAAATACAGTGGCAAAAGCTGCAATAGCGCCTCCTGAGGTCAGGAAGAAAATTACACCTGATAGCCTAAAAATGGAGGACAAGATACAGCGTTCCTGTAATGAACCCTACCCCACGGAAGAGTGGCCCTTCCAGTCCAATAAAGAGGAAGACATCTCTTACGGGGAACCCGAACCGAGTCACACCCACAAAACACCCCAAGAATGGTGGGGGTGCCTGAACTCGGCACGAACGAAAAGACAGCTCCCTTTGATGACGAATATGATCAGCAGGAGAAAGAGCGGGAGCAGTGGATCACCAAATATTTCCGTCAGCTATTACAGTTGCAAGAAAAGCCGGGTGGATCCAGTGACGCTGCTAAAATTTCAAATGAAGATGGAGACCCCAGTATCCCTGAAGGGACGGTGTCATCCAAATCAAAAAGGCGGAAAAAGAAAAGCGGTTCTTCACTTACCGTGGAAGGAACAGACACGTCCGCAGATCCTGTGGAGGAAAAGGGGGGCCGAGTTGCCCTGCAGCCTAGAGAAAATTGAGAATTCGTCCCGCGGTTAACCGAATATCCAGAGGGCCCAAGGCAGAAGTCGTGTACCCCAAAGAAGTGTCTGTCCGGTGCCAACAGTGAGGAACCCTCAACCAACCATCCCAGGGAAGCGGAGCTGGAACCAGTGAGTGACGATCCCTTGACCAGCCCTGAGGATGCCCTGAATAATGCCAGGCGTGACAGTGATATACTCCGTGAACAATTGAAATAAAAGAAAGATGGTTACGCGGAGCTACTGAAAAATAACGTGAAGCTACAGGAACATGTGCTCGCAATGTACTCTGCAGCCAGGACAGAATTGGACGATCTCAAGACTGAGCTTGATACTGCAAATGCTACTATTTCCGCCATGGATGAAAAGCAGAGCCAATCTGATAAAATTATGACTAAGCTGAAGCGGAAATATGAGGAGGCACTAAAGCAGATGACAGTCTTTCAGCAAGAGGTTCACACTCTTCGCGTAGAGCTGAATGCCTCACAACAGGAGGTCAACAATGTCTGGACAGAGGTTCAGACACTCCGCAGAGCACTGGATGCCTCACATCATGAGACCAACAGCTGCCGCACAGATCTGGAAGTTTCCAGAAAGGAACTACACAGTCTCACTGAGGAGCTGGACATAAAGAAACTATTGTCAATCTTGACACAGAACTCAAAGTCTCTCAGAAGGAGCTTCAGACCCTCAACCTAGAGAAGGAAGTCTCAAGCCAGGAGACTGTCATTCTCAAAGCCGATGTGCGTAAATGGAAGGAGGACTGCAAAGAGGCCCTGAATAGTACAGAGACTGAAAAATGAGAAAATTCAAGATTAAAAAGAGAAAACTTAAAACTAAAAGAAGAAAATTTTCAGTTGACAGACGAAGTCAAGGAAAAGAATGAAAAGCTACACGAGCTTAAGAAAATAAATAGACTTTTGGAAGGTGAGAAATTTGAAGCAGAGCACCGACTGCAGAATCAACTGCAAAGTCTGCATACGCACCTCGAGAAGGCCGAGGAGAAGCAGCGAACTCTGCAGGAAGAAAATCTGCAGGCTGTTAAAGAAATTCAAGTGCTGCAGGAACGTCTGATGACCCAGTATGTCCCCGCAAAGCAGCACGAGAAACTGAAGGCTACCCTGAGCATCACCAAGGCATCGCTAGAGGCCAAGCTTAGAACCCAGGTGACCCGGCACAAAAGGAAGCACAAGAAGGTCCAGAAACTAAAACAAGTAACTGTGGCCCGAGCAAAGAAATTCATAGTGCTTCACAATGCAATAAAAATGTGGAAGCAAGCTCAGAGAAAGCAAAGCGTGCAGATAAATTCCCTGAGAAGAGACTTGCAAGACAAACTCAAAAAACAGGGATCTCTCGCGGATGAGATTACAGTCCTACAAGGACAAGTATTGACCCTGACTAAGCGTCAGTATCCCACAGCCTCAAAAACCCATGAAGACAAGGGTACAGTGACAGCTGGGAATACCGCTCATCTGAAAGACAAGGTTGCAAAATTTGAACCACCCAAATAAGCACTAGCAAAACCTTCAGCCACCCAACAGGCAACAAAAGAAGGTACACGTGCTGAATCAAAACCAGAAGAATCCTTAGCTGATGAAGCTGAAAAGCTGGGACATTCTCTGGAAGTGGGTGTGGAATTGCAACTTAACCCCAAAGAGGCTGAACTAGCAACCCCATTGAGTGGGAAAAGGGCAGGGAGACAGCTTCAAGAGCGGAAAACTCAAAGGGCTGTTTTTAAACGATCTGCAACTGCTGCCATACAGTATGCCTACAATAAGACGAACACCCGACGCGAGGGAAATCTCATGACCGCGCACGTAGCAAAAAGACTATACTTAGAAAAAGTCCTCCTCGAGCGACTGAGGAGTGCTGATCTCAAGCACCTTCAGAAGGAGACACGAATAAACTGGAGAAAGGTCTCCAATCCCAGCAGGACTGAGGGTTCTCTTCCTCCATCCACTCTAATTCAAGTCACAGAGATATCTAGAATGAGAGTGGAAGGATGGGCTTTGGCCGTGGCAAGCAGACAAACAGGGGAGCCTGTTCAGGTAATGTGCCTCTAATCCAGCAGTGTGGTGGTTAACTGCTGGTAGTCAATTAACAAACACCAAGAAGAAAAGAAAATATGTGCGCCTATCGATTGGTCCGTGAAACACTCAACTGACTGAAAAATATATTGAATGATAAATTGAAAGTGCAATTAAAGAAGTATATCGATTAAACCTTATACATATAAACACTTTAAAACAATTAATGGTGATGTGACATGAACCATTCAGGAACCTGTAGGGTCTGGCTCTAACTCCGATGTAAAAATGTAATAAAAAAAACGGCCTATAGTGCCAAAAACCCAAATGAATATGCAGCTTCCAATGCAAGGGACCCAAGTCCTTGTTAAGATATGAGAAGTAAGGAACAGAAAAAAATGTAAAGCGCAAATAATTGGGATAAGGCAAAAAAGCCACTTCATATTAATAAAAAAACAATTAAATACAGTTACATCAAAATTAATAATTAAAAGTCTCTGCAGATTGGTGTCCAGGTGGTGAGCAGTGCATATGTGTAGAACACTCAGGGCCCCTGTTTGTCTAAACAGACTCGGGCCCAAATTATAGTGCAGAGGTGTGATTCCAAAGGAAAGTGGGAGCCTCAGAGGTTATAGCGTCCACCAGTTATGCAGACAATAAAGTGAACAAGAGTGGTGAAGGGCCGTTAACGAGCCCCTGTAGATTCTGCTCACCCAAGCTTCAACCAGTTTGGTAGGGGCTGCTCTTCTTTACCTTCCTCCAAAGAAACTCACACGTTTCACAGGCTCCACGCTCCTTCAAGGCTCGAGCACGGAGCGGAACAACTCCCAGCCTGCCGGGTTTCCGGGTATGACGTCACGGCCGGACGTGACGCACCAACCCTTCCCGGCTAGCCACAGGAGCCGCTTGATGATTCTCCAGGCAGCGAGCAGGCCCACACGAAGCTGATGCAACGTCAGTTCCTCGGGTATTCCACCCACACACAGAGCACTGCAGCAGACAACCGGACAGCAGGACAATACGAGAATAGAAGCTTCAGACCCCTTAGGCTCCTCCTCCTAAACGTTTCACCACGTAACATGGCTTCATCAGGGATGCCATAGGAGTGGATATGTGGAATATATATACCCCCTGTGATGAAGGGACTGATTGACCCTATTAAACATTTGTTGAGTTAACACCATCAATCACTGGGGTATTTAAACACATAAACAAACTATGGAGAATGGTTCATGTCACAAGAACCTAACAAAAATGATAAACTTAAATACATTAATAAACAATATCAATAAATATATTAAATATATATAAACATACATAAAGTATTTACATAATGCATAATTATTCAATAAATTCACCAGGTATAAACAATACTCTGAAATCCACATAGATTAATAACAAAGGCAGTATTTAAAAACATGAATGTATTAAAAATATTATTAAAAATATTAATGTATATTGCACAAAATACTAAAATGAACTAAAAATATCCATCAAGGCTGGAAACAAGGGTAAACACAATATACCAAAGTTGACCCGTCCTATTATTGGAATGCTAAAAGATCAAGGTCCTCATTCAGACCTCTAGGGCTCAACGTCTGTAGTTTAAAAATCCAATATGTCTCTTGTTTTCTAAGTCTTAAAGTCTATCTCCTCTCATATTGTTTTTTTCAATGTGTTCTATACCCGTAATTGTTAGCCCCTCAATGCACATATTATGTTTTGCGAGAAAAAGTCGAGAAAACTCCATGGCCAACAAAACCTTTTAAAATATTTCTTCTGTGTTCTGTAAATCTTTCTTTGAGGCTTCGTTTCGTTCTTCCTATATCGTAGAGGCCACAGGGACAGGTAAGTAAATAAATGATAAATTCAGTATTGCAATTAATAAATTGTTTAATTTTAAATATTTCTCCTGTGGTCGTTGATTTGAATTCAGTGCTTTTGTTAATAATATGTTTACATGTCAAGCAGCTGTTACGTCCACACTTGTAACACCCTTGCGGAGGTGATGGTAACCACATGTTATTGTTTATGGTCAAATCTTTCCTTGTATCTGTTCCACACTTTCTCAATATCGTCGGTGCTAGAACATTTTTTAAGTTCCTAGCACGTCTAAACACAATCTCTGGGTTCTTCCTGAGGACTTTACCTAAAATGGGGTCATTCTGAAGAATCCCCCAATGCTTCATTAAGATTGTCTTTATTTCATTTGAAGCCCCATTAATTTTGTAATAAATAAACAGCTGCCCTCATTGTTCGTATCATTTCTTCCATCCTCTGTTTTCTTTCCCTTCCCTGTGATTAGTGAATTTTGGTTATATTCCTTATAAGTAACCATTCAAAGGCTTGGATTAATAACATTCCCTATGGACAGTTCCTGAGAGATCGTAGAAATTGTACAAAAGATTCAGATTTTGAAGAACAATCCAAAATTCTAGTCAATAAGTTTCAAGCAAAAGGTTATCAAAAAGAGAAATTAGAAGCATTGGTATTCAAGGTAAAGGAATATAACCAAAATTCACTAATCACAGGGAAGGGAAAGAAAACAGAGGATGGAAGAAATTATACGAACAATGAGGGCAGCTGTTTATTTATTACAAAATTTAATGGGGCTCCAAATGAAATAAAGAAAATCTTAATGAAGCATTGGGGGATTCTTCAGAATGACCCCATTTTAGGTAAAGTCCTCAGGAAGAACCCAGAGATTGTGTTTAGACGTGCTAGGAACTTAAAAAATGTTCTAGCACCGACGATATTGAGAAAGTGTGGAACAGATACAAGGAAAGATTTGACCATAAACAATAACATGTGGTTACCATCACCTCCGCAAGGGTGTTACAAGTGTGGACGTAACAGCTGCTTGACTTGTAAACATATTATTAACAAAAGCACTGAATTCAAATCAACGACCACAGGAGAAATATTTAAAATTAACAATTTATCAATTGCAATACTGAATTTATCATTTATTTACTTACCTGTCCCTGTGGCTCTACTATATAGGAAGAACGAAGCGAAGCCTCAAAGAAAGATTTACAGAACATAGAAGAAATATTTTAAAAGGTTTTGTTGGCCATGGAGTGTCACGACATTTTCTCGCAAAACATAATATGTGCATTGAGGGGCTAACAATTACGGGTATAGAACACATTGAAAAAAACAATATGAGAGGAGATAGACTTTTAAGACTTAGAAAACAAGAGACATATTGGATTTTTAAACTAGAGACGTTGAGCCCTAGAGGTCTGAATGAGGACCTTGATCTTTTAGCATTCCAATAATAGGACGGGTCAACTTTGGTATATTGTGTTTACCCTTGTGTCCAGCCTTGATGGATATTTTTAGTTCATTTTAGTATTTTGTGCAATATACATTAATATTTTTAATAATATTTTTAATATTTTTAATACATTCATGTTTTTAAATACTGTCCTATGTTAATCTATGTGGATTTCAGAGTATTGTTTATACCTGGTGAATTTATTGAATAATTATGCATTATGTAAATACTTTATGTATGTTTATATATATTCAATATATTTATTGATATTGTTTATTAATGTATTTAAGTTTATCATTTTTGTTAGGTTCTTGTGACATGAACCATTCTCCATAGTTTGTTTATGTGTTTAAATACCCCAGTGATTGATGGTGTTAACTCAACAAATGTTTAATAGGGTCAATCAGTCCCTTCATCACAGGGGGTATATGTATTCCACATATCCACTCCTATGGCATCCCTGATGAAGCCACGTTACGTGGTGAAACGCATAGGAGGAGGAACCTAAGGGGTCTGAAGCTTCTATTCTCGTATTGTCCTGCTGTCCGGTTGTCTGCTGCAGTGCTCTGTGTGTGGGTGGAATACCCGAGGAACTGACGTTGCATCAGCTTCGTGTGGGCCTGCTCGCTGCCTGGAGAATCATCAAGCGGCTCCTGTGGCTAGCCGGGAAGGGTTGGTGCGTCACGTCCGGCCGTAACGTCATACCCGGAAACCCGGCAGGCTGGGAGTTGTTCCGCTCCGAGCTCGAGCCTTGAAGGAGCGTGGAGCCTGTTAAACGTGTGAGTTTCTTTGGAGGAAAGTAAAGAAGAGCCACCCTACCAAACGGGTTGAAGCTTGGGTGAGCAGAATCTACAGGGGCTCGTTAACGGCCCTTCACCACTCTTGTTCACTTTATTGTCTGCATAACTGGTAGACGCTATAACCTCTGAGGCTCCCACTTTCCTTTGGAATCACACCTCTGCACTATAATTTGGGCCCGAGTCTGTTTAGACAAACAGGGGCCCTGAGTGTTCTACACATATGCACTGCTCACCACCTAGAAACCAATCTGCAGAGACTTTTTATTATTAATTTTGATGTAACTGTATTTAATTGTTTTTTTATTTGTATAAAGTGGCTTTTTTGCCTTATCCCAATTATTTGCGCTTCCCATTTTTTTCTGTTCCTTAATTAACAAACACCACCTGCCTGATTAGATGGCTTAGAAAAGCCTGTCTTTTGAGACAGGAAGAGAGACTCCTTAGCTTACACCTGAGCTGAACTTGGAGACACTTGTCTTGAGCCCTGCCAGAAGAAACAGCAGAGCTGCTTTCAAGAAACAGGGGAAACTTCTAAACCTGTATGCTGACAAACCCTGAAGAAAAGGTAGCAACCAGGGACAGAGAAGATTTTCCCTCCAAACCACAAGGAACAGATAAGACTTTTATTTACAAGACTTTTTATATCTGTTCATTTCATGCTATATGTTTTGGGCTGGGAGACATGGTTATCTAATGGAGTTGTGAACTGCATAATATTTCACTAGAAATACTCCCAAGTGAATGGAAGCTTTGTTTACCCCTTGTTTGGATGGTTTCCTATTGTTAAGGAAAAGGCGCAATAAAAGGCTTATTTAATTTCACTATAATCAGTCTCCCTTGCATACCTCTGTGAGCGTCCGCCTACAGTGGTGCTCCAACTTTCCTTTGCCTGCCTACTACAGTAGCTGGTAGATTCAGTTGATCATTAGCATTTCCCACCTTTTCTTGAATCCCTGATGGAGACTGATTTAGGAGTGCTTGTAAACAGTAGGCTTACAATGTCATGCAGTAGCCATAAAGGCAAATAAGATCTTATCTTGTATTAAACAGGAATGGATGGAAGTGAAGTAAACATAATAACGCCCCTCTATAAAGCATTACTAAGGTCACACCTTGAATATGGAGTACTGTTTTGGGCACCACTCCATAAAAAAATACATTATGGAACTAGAAAAAGTGCAGAGAAGAACTACCAAATTAATAAAGGAGATGGACAATCTGACTTATGACGAGAGGCTAGATCAATTAGATTTGTTTACATTAGAAAAGATGCATCTAAGATGATAACTATGTAAAAATATATTTGGAGACAGTACAAGGAGCTTTAAAAAGAACTATTCATCCCAAGGGCAGAACAAATGACATAGGGTCATATCTTAACGTTGGAGGAAAGGATATTTTACCAGCAACTAAGGAAAGGGTTCTTTACAGTAAGGGCAGTTAAGATGTGGAATGCGTTACCCATGGAGACAGTGATGGCAAATACAATAGATATCTTTAAAAAATGGTTGAACATATTCTTCGAAAGGAAAGGTATACAGATGTAGCCAGGCTACCTGAAGCTTCCGGTTTACCTCCGTGCTGTGTGGAGAGCTGTGGGGGGCGGCCGCATTGCCGGGGGCTCCCTGAGATATTGCTGCAGGGCGCCACCATGTTATGCGCGGTTCGTGCATGCACAGTAGTGCAATAGTTGCGGCGGCCCCTAGAGATGGTTTGCGCAGGTGCCGGACAAAAGCACATGAAGGGGGACCAATCAGGTACAGGCTCTGAGCTGGGACTACAGTTCCCATGAGCCTCAGCAGGATCACGAGGTGCCAGGCAGCCAATAAGGCTAGAGAGTTGCTGCAGACAGGGAGGAAAGGAAAGTGTGCAGCGGAGACCACGCTAGCCATTGAGTCCTGGGAGAGCAAGAGGAGAGGAGGTGCGTAGTGACCCACTGCGTAGGCCAGGATATTCCCCTAGGCCCCAGTACAGGCCCTGAGTCACCACCAGCTTGCGGTACTGCAGGGAACAGACATAGATAGGGAATTGATTCACTTACTGGTAGTAGCAGTCAGGGACACAGCATCTTCCTGAGCTACATGGTGATCGGTAGTTTGGGATCAGACTACATTGCAGAGTCAAGACTCATGAGAGATCTCCCTGACAGTGAGGGACTACTCATGAGAGACAACGCTGGATCTGCGGATCCTTTTCGAAGTATCTGCAACCGGGTGCTGGAGCGCCCGGCAGGTATTATTATAAGTGCACCAACACCAGTACATGCAGGCACGCATTACGCTTTGGGTGTGGGTTATTTGGGGACACTGGGGGGGTTAAGTGACCAAGGAACTGGTCCAGTACATTGACATGGTGTGGGGTGCACACGGTCATTGGAGAGAGACACCTGCACAGTGGTGTATCCTGGACTACTGATATACAGTCATATCAATCGTAGAAGTGTATATGTTCTTCATAGTTGTACTTACCTTATATGTATGTTATTCTAATATCACTAAGGTTACTGGTCAGTCATATATTATATATATATATATATGTATTTTGTGTATTACTACTGTGAAGCGCTATGTACATTAATGGCGCTATATAAATAAAGACATACAATACAATATATATATATATATATATATATATATATGGAATAAACATCAATTTATTTACATGTTAATATCCCCTTTAATTAGATGAATAATATGCTGTTCTATTAATTACTTAACATACTGTAAGTCTATGTTACACAGTTTATTAATGTGGTGTAATTTAGGTAATGCCCATGCGTTGCGGGGCTGGAATGCATGTGCGTTAATTGGTAGCACTTTATATTTATCCCAATGCGCATGTGCATTATATTGTTTCTCACATCTCTGTGCTATCAATGTACCGCTACTGCATATATCTCTATGATACAACGCTATTTTAATATATCTCTGCATATATCTGTATGATACAACGCTAACCGCTACTGCATATATCCCTACGATGATGTACGCTATTTTTGCATATAATTAGCTTTATCAATATCTGTTCAATTTAGGAAAATTATGTCCGTTACCTACAGTATTTATTATTTAGGAAACGTCACTCTATTTGGCCGGATTTAACGGAGCTCTGTGTATCTTGCCCAATGTGAGAGCCACTCACAGTGTTCCTCCAGATTAATCTACGTACTAGGTTTTTAAACACAAATCCTTAGTTCCAATAGTCCATACCTTCTGAAGGGGCCAGAAGGACTTTGTTCTGTGGATCATTAGAAGTTATCAATCATCGTAGAGATATGCATATTGTTTTGCACGAGTTCACACAACTAGTAAAACTTGACTTCATGTGGCTTAAGGCAGCAATCCCCACAATTTTCATTCTAGTAACATTGCAGCTGGAATAGAGCTGTCCCAGATTGTTGCTTTCATTGTGCTCTGCCAACTTTTGCCTGCCCATGTTTCGTCTATAACGATACCCAATGAAAGAATTTTAAGTGCACTGCATCAGGAAACAAAACATGGTTTCGTGCATGATTCACAATGTTGTGGTACTCTAGTACAAAAGGAATTCATGTCCATGTCCCCATGATATTAATAAGCATTGAAAAATAAACATTCTGTTAATTATTAAAATGAAGGGTAGCACAGTTTTGAGAATCCAAAGAAGGTACAGTAAACAAAAAAAAAATTTAGGTTGTAGGTGCAGTTTGGCACAAGACTCCTGAAGAGTGTCATTTTTTCTGGCTTGTGTGGTTGAATTTGAAATGTCATGCCTGGGTCTGGCCATTGGGATTCCATAAGCACAAATGAATAAAAAATGTAGCGGATTTCGTGAGGTGAGTGCGACCGACCATAACGCTGCATCTGTACCAGTAATGGTTTTAATGTATTATATGGGTTACAAAAATATATTTTAGGGATGTCAGCATTTGGGTGATTTTCATGTAATAAATAAATGTATATTCCATTTTTCGTACATTATTTATTTATTTATAAAATGTTTTACCAGGAAGTAATACATTGAGAGTTACCTCTCGTTTTCAAGTATGTCCTGGGCACAGAGTTAAGACAAATAATACTGTACATGGTTACAAATACAGTTACATAAGTGAAGGGGGTATACATTATATACAACACATTGCATGCACCATTCAAGATAATATATATTATAGGCGTATGTAACAGTTACAGACCAGATTAAAATGTGAGACAGCTTTAGTTTTGAAAGAATTTAGACTGGTGGTGGCTGTGAGGGTCTCTGGTAGATTGTTCCAGTTTTGGGGTGTATGGTAAGAGGAGGAGCGGCCGGATACTTTGCTGAACCTTGGGACCATGAACAGTCTTTTGGAGTCAGCTCTCAGGTGATAAGTGATGCATGTGGAAGGGGTGAGGAGCTTGTTCAGATAGATGGGTAGATTGCTCAGAAAGTATTTGAAGGCAAGACAGGAAAGATGAACGCTGCAGCTAGACTCAAGTGATTACCAATCTAGTTCTTTGAGCAGTGATGTGTGCTGTAGTTTCACTGTAGAACAAAACGGCATATTGAATTGTAGAGGGTATCAAGTTTGCTAAGCTGGATTTGGGATGCCAAGCCGTATACTATGTCCCCATAGTCGATAATTGGCATTAGCATCTGCTGTGCGATACACTTTCTGACGAGCAGACTAAGGGAGGATTTGTTCCTGTAAAATACACCTAGCTTGGCATAAGTTTTGGATGTCAGGGTATCAATGAGCATCCCAAATGTTAAATGGGAGTCAAACCATATGCCCAAGTATTTAAAACAAGTAACAGGAGTTAGGGTGTTATTAGCGTTGGTTCTGATCTGGAGCTCAGTCATTGGAAGCTTTAATATTTTTGCCTTGGTCCCAAATACCATTGTTAAAGTCTTGTCAGTGTTTAAAAACAGTTTGTTTTTGGAAATCCAATTTTCAAGTCTTGAGTATGCCCGTGAGTATTTATTGAAGTCTCATCTTTATGGTATTTTTTTAGAAATCCAAAGCTTTAGCACCCCACGAAAAACTTTGGCACAGATTCACAGACATCCGTTAACTATCTGCTAAAAACGAGATATTAAAATTATTAAGAGACATTATTTTCCCAGAAGTTAACGCATTTCCACAAAGTAAATTGTATGCTGTCTTTGTATATCTATCTTTGAAGAGGAGGGGGGAGATGTTGGAGCACTGCAGTAAAAAATACCAGGCTGGCGGCGGCGTGCAACAAAAAAACTTTAATGCGGCATAAAAGCCCTAATTAAAATGACAGAACAATTCTCTGACGCGTTTCGTCTGAGCGACTTTTTCAAAGAGTGCTATACTACAGCCATAGATGTACCTTAAATACCCATATGCTCCCGCGCGCGAGTGTTTGAAATTACACGCCCACTGTAATGTGATCTTGACCAATTAGTGATTATGCAAATTTGGAGGGAGCGGCTCACAGGGCCTAATACAGAAGGGTTTAACCCCTCTATTGCCGAATGCAGCAAGTGATATAATATCTCAATAAGTGTCAGGTAAATGGGTATTTGTACCAGGAACCATCTTCTGGCTGTTAAAGCAAACTGGTATATGGGAGACAGTACATTACAATACAAACCAACAGACTTTACAGAAAATAAACAAATATGTGATAGACATAGATTACATAAGTGATACATAGAGTCATAACACCAAACAGACATAAATAGCTACCTTATCATATTAAACTATATAGACCTCTAAACATCTATTTAAAAAAATTAATTAAATATATTCATATCACCTAGTGCAAATAATTTAAAAAAACTTGTGAAAAGCATGTTATAAATCAAATGTCAATTAAAACAGGAGAAGCTTATTTAGGGACATTGAAATAGAATCATATAGCATGATTCTGGCAGCAGATACAGTATAGGTACTGCAATTCTAAGGTACCCGTAAGAATAATTTTATATTAAATATAGGGATGATGCTGACCACAATAGTTTAGAATATTACATTATAGAAATATTTTAAGTATTTTAAGTATTGAAAATATTTAATACCATACAGTTGTCCACCTGATAATGCCAAAATATGACCCAAATAATTGCGGCTTTTGTACAAGGATAGTAATAAACAGTAAACAGAATAGACACAGCAGGATCAGTGCTTTCATCCAATTGAGCAAACATCTAACTAAAGGGTATATGATATACAGTTTACAAAAAATGGGACAGCTCCCAATCCACATTCAGACCTTGTGGGTGGAGGCTGTCCATGCAAAAGATCCATGACATTTCTTTCTGATTTAATGTTTTAAGTCTATTGCCACCTCTTGTCGGGTTGGGAACGTGTTCCAAACCCAAAAAGGAAAAGCCTAGGCTAACCTAAAAGGCTTTTCCTTTTTGGGTTTGGAACACGTTCCCAACCCGACAAGAGGTGGCAATAGACTTAAAACATTAAATCAGAAAGAAATGTTGCCAGAATCATGCTATATGATTCTATTTCAATGTCCCTAAATAAGCTTCTCCTGTTTTAATTGACATTTGATTTATAACATGCTTTTCACAAGTTTTTTTAAATTATTTGCACTAGGTGATATGAATATATTTAATTAATTTTTTAAAATAGATGTTTAGAGGTCTATATAGTTTAATATGATAAGGTAGCTATTTATGTCTGTTTGGTGTTATGACTCTATGTATCACTTATGTAATCTATGTCTATCACATATTTGTTTATTTTCTGTAAAGTCTGTTTGTTTGTATTGTAATGTACTGTCTCCCATAAACCAGTTTGCTTTAACAGCCAGAAGATGGTTCCTGGTACAAATACCCATTTACCTGATACTTATTGAGATATTATATCACTTGCTGCATTCGGCAATAGAGGGGTTAAACCCTTCTGTATTAGGCCCTGTGAGCTGCTCCCTCCAAATTTGCATAATCACTAATTGGTCAAGATCACATTACAGTGGGCGTGTAATTTCAAACACTCACGCGCGGGAGCATATGGGTATTTAAGGTACATCTATGGCTGTAGTATAGCACTCTTTGAAAAAGTCGCTCAGACGAAACGCGTCAGAGAATTGTTCTGTCATTTTAATTAGGGCTTTTATGCCGCATTAAAGTTTTTTTGTTGCACGCCGCCGCCAGCCTGGTATTTTTTACTGCAGTGCTCCAACATCTCCCCCCTCCTCTTCACTTACCTGGTCTTCCATTGCTGGGACGGATGCACGCCAAAGAGAACAGTGGTGAGGTTTCTTTCTTCCCCGAACGAACAGCTCAACAGGCACAGGCTGAGACAGCCCCGTGAGTCTCTGCACTCCCTGCTCAAGGACCCGCTGGAAACACGTGACCCGCCAGAGAAGGAACCGCCGGATGGGACAAGCACTCCGGTCAGGTTAGAGGTCTCTCTTTCCCTACAGCGGTTTACTCTATGTGCCTGAGCTTTACATTATACATGTCTGTATACGAATTGATGCACTTAATGGGGGAACCTTCACACTGATCATGAATCACTAATAACCACTGATCCCTTGAAGACTGTGATAACGGTCTTCAGCAAACATCAATTTGAAGCACCCTTTTAGGGTTTACTCCCTTACCAACCTATATCTATCTTTGTATAACTTTCTTCATTCATATATATTTATATGAATGAAGAAAGTTATACAAAGATAGATATTTTGTGACAGAAACCAGGGGAAGGTAATAAATTCCATATATAGGGCTCCCAGGATACTGAACAGTTTCCATCCTGTTTAGGCTGGAAGTGCAGCCTCATAATACATGCACTCCATCCCACAGTTTGGCAAGTGGAACTATGCTGGAACTGAGGGATGAGGGATCCAAACCGGAGTTTGTCTGCTGCCTGATTTCTGTCACCTGTCCTGCTAATTAGAAATCAGGTATTTAAAACTGATTTCCTGGTTCCTCTTCCCTCTCCCCCAAGAGCCTGGAGGCAGGAAGTCTGCTGGAAGCAGAGAGGGGAAAAGCCTCTCCCCAAACAGGTTAAATCATTCTGCTCTTTTTTGTCTAAAACTGCAAAGTTCCTTATTTTGTTGTTGGAAGTGGAAAAGCCACTTCAACCCTGAGTCAGGGAAAACCTAAGTTAAGTTATCGCTCAGGTGAGCAGGTTTTTGTTTTGCTTGTGTTTCTGTTGTATGCACTGTGGCAGTCTCAGTGCCTGGGACTGAATAAACCAGGCATAGCCTGTTTAAAGGAACAGCACGTGACGCCTCATCATTTAACCTACCCTAAAAGACCGTGTTCTAACAGTCCCGGACAGACGGCGGAGCCCCGGAGTAAGCCGTTTGTCACATATGGTGGAGAATGCGGGCAGAACACTAAAAGGTCTGCGGGTTAAAGAACTTTAAAAAAAAAAAAAAAATTCTCTCCAAACAAGATGGAAGACGTGGTGAGTGCACTGGTACGCAATGTCGCTGCCCAGAAAGACGCGAATGAAATCCAGCAAGAAGCGAATGCAGCCCTGCAAAAGGCGAATGCAACCCAGCAACAGCTGCTAATAGCCCAGCAAGAGATTAATGCAAACCAGCAAGAGACAAACCGCTTGCTGAGAGAGAAGCAACAACGGTTCGCCCAGGGCTTACAGCAGGAACTCGAGATCCTGAGATGGACTATCAATAAGACTCCACTGGCGGAGGCAGCCCCAGTCCCGAAAATGACCAGGGCAAGCCACTACCTTCAGAAGATGGGGCCCTCGAATGATGTTGAAACCTATCTTCTCACGTTTGAACGCACGGCACAGAGAGAGGGATGGCCAGAAGCTGAGTGGGCCAGTCTAATCGCACCCTTCTTAAGCGGCGAACCCCAGAAGGCTTACTTTGATCTAGAGCCAGCCGAAGCTAACGTCAATGCAAAATTGAAGGTCGAGATCCTCGCCCGCCTGGGCGTAACCACGGCTGTTCGTGCCCAAAGGTTCCACGCATGGTCCTTCACGTTGGATAAAGCCACCCAAAGCCAGATGTATGACCTCATCCACCTCGCCCGAAGTGGCTACAACCCGAAATCAACTCAGCAAGCCACATCGTGGAACGGTTGGTCATGGACCAGTTCTTGAGGAAACTTCCCTCTGCCCTACGCCATTGGGTCAGTCAGAGTGACCCCCACAATGCAGATGAGCTGGCGGCCCTCGTAGAAAGGTACAATGCAGCAGAAGAGCACCCACAACCCATAGTCATGGAGCATCCCCACTACCCAGGACTCTTCCAGAGACGGTAAAAGGGTACCAGGGTTAAGGGGGGCTGAAGAGCGACGACTGCCTTCGCACAGCACCAGCAACAGTGGCTCGCGCACTAAGGGCAACAGCCAACATGGGGAGCTGAAAAAGGGCTCTATGTGGGACATAGACTATGTACCTAAATGTGTCAATTGTTATGAGAGGGGCCACACCGCGAAAGTCTGCCCACTAAATGCTGAACCAATGCAATGCAACAGCGTTGAACCTTATTCGCTGTGGTCCCAATGTATGGGCCCTAGCCCAGAGGACCCCTTGAATAACCATCTGTGGGCATTTGTAAAGGTAAATGGTAAGAGGGTTCGGGCACTTCTTGACTCTGGGAGTATGGTCACACTAGTGTCCGAATACTTGTTGCCCATTGAGATAAACAGGTAAACAGTTCACAAAGAGTGGCAATTTGTTGTATACATGGGGATAATCACGAATATTCCACTGTTGATGTTCTTATTGAAACAGAGTTTGGTACTTTAGATTTCAAAGTGGGTATAGTACCCAAACTGGCACATGATGTGTTAATAGGGACTGACTTTCCCCATTTTCTAAAAATGTGGTCCTCCTCTCAGAATAGCGCCCAGAGTTCAATAGCGGACCATAACGAAGTAACAGAAGAAACAAATCCTTTCCCTTTTTCAGAAATAGAGATTGACGAGGGCCCAAATAAGAAGGGGAAAGAGGATGAGTGCTGTAAAATTCCCTTCCCCATGGCTACCTTGGTAGAGAATACCCCAAATCAAGATGTTGAACATGCACTTACCACCCTAGAACAGGATAAAACCTTCGCTGACCTAGAGGTCAGTCCTGGGAGTTTTAAGAAGGCCCAGTGGGAAGACCGCACATTAGCGGAAGCAAGGGGGAATATACGGGACCAGAATAGTACTCCTGGCCAACTAGATAGGTCACTTGCCTACCCCTACTTCGAGGTTGAGAATGACCTAGTATATCGGGTTGATAAAAGGAAATCAATTATAACTAAACAATTGTTGGTACCACGGACATTCCGTAATGTAGTATTACACCTCGCACATAGTCACCCATTGGGGGGACACCTACGGGTGGAAAAGACAAAAGAAAAGGTTCTCCGAAGCTTCTATTGGCCTGGGGTTCTGGCAGAAATTACAAATTATTGCTCCTCATGCCCAGAATGTCAGATCACTGCCCCGTTCAAAGCGTATCGTAGCCCAATGGTACCCCTTCCCATAATAGATGTACCATTTGACCGGATTGCTATGGATCTAGTAGGACCCCTAATAAAGTCTGCTAGGGGACATCAGCATATATTGGTAATATTAGATTATGCCACCCGATATCCGGAGGCAGTTCCCCTACGTAGCACCTCTGCTAAAAACATAGCGAAAGAGTTAATAGTCCTGTTTACCTGGGTCGGAATTCCTAAAGAGATCTTAACTGACCAGGGAACACCATTTATGTCCCAAGTAACAAAAGAGTTATGCAAACTCCTAAAAATCAAGCATCTCAGAACCTCAGTCTATCATCCACAAACAGATGGTTTAGTGGAACGGTTCAATAATACCTTAAAGAGCATGTTACGCCGGGCGGTCGAGAAGGATGGGAAAAACTGGGATTGTTTGTTACTATACCTGTTATTTGCCATTACGGAAGTTCCCCAATCATCTACAGGCTTCTCCCCGTTTGAACTATTGCATGGCCGACACCCAAGGGGCTTACTGGATATAGCCAAAGAGACTTGGGAATACGAGGTTACCCCTTACAGAAGTGTAATAGAGCATGTTGCCCAGATGCAGGACCGCATAGCTGCAGTCCTACCTATTTAAAGTGAGCGTTTAAGTGACAAGTTATAGTTAGACTATAGTAAATATACTTACTTTCTTCATGCAAGACCAATAACCTCAGCTGATATGACATGGATCTAATTGCATTCTCTTCACAGATATGTTCCTGATGTGCAAGACCTGTGTAAAAGATTGACTCTGGCCTCTAGCATTGATATAAGTTAGTATGTTTAAATATCAAAAGGTGTTTTTTTTTTCCCCCTCTTAAATCTGTGCTGCTAATTGACCAACTGGAACAAGCTGATTTATTGGGGAGGGGGAGGGTCATGTGACTGCTTTAGCTGTATAAAATTGATACCCTTCCTGCATTTGCAGGAACTGCATTGCCATGATATAGTGAGCCATTTAAAGTGAGCTTTTAAGTGACAAGTTATAGTTAGACTATAGTTTGACTAGAGGTGACTGGGGACTGCATCTTTCTGCAAACTCTTTTACTCACGACAACAAACGATAAGCTATTCAGATCACACTATGATCCCATTCTTGCTAACCTGCATATTTTAACCCCCCATCCCTTCACAACTTATTTCACTGCAGCCTCTCTCAAAACTGACTGCACAATACACTGAAACCCTGAACTGACTCTAGCATTGCAATGCACCAAAACATTTGACAATAAACAGGCACACCCCTGCTGTTTAGTCTGGACACACTCACTTTGTTCACAACAGCTCCTTGCAGCACTGCATACCTCTGGCATAATGAACCTGCTATGTATCGTAACTTTTTTCTTTCTCCTGGCCTCATGGAGATGTTGCTCCCACTATCCACTACAAACTCCTCCATCCTGGCCCACACCCAACATCACCATACACCATGGACTACTCAAAAGCCTTGCACTATCTACTGAATGTTGGTGGAGAACTCTAAAAAGCAGCACACCAACCACTGCTCACTCTAATAGCAAACACCACAAATTTACAACCTGCAAACAACTACCCAAATTCCTACTTGTACTCTCTTTAGCAGGTGATATTAACCCTAACCCAGGTCCTCCCATTTCAGCTCTGTCCCATGCCCCTGAGAATTCCACCTTTAAATTCCAAAAAGGGCTATCTGTCGCCCATATAAATATCCGGAGCCTGCTACCCAAACTGGATGAACTAAGGGCATGGTGCCTTATGCATAAACCCAAAGCCATCATTCTTACAGAAACATGGCTATCCCCTAAAACCCCTGATGCAAATATCGCCATTCAGGGATACTCCATTTTTAGGAGAGATAGGTCAAAGAGAGGAGGAGGGGTGTTATTTTATATTGCAGACACCTTACAATTTACACTGTTAAATTGCCCACCAAGCCCATCCTCTTTTGAAATTCTAGTTGGCAAAATCTGCCTCCCCTTTTCTAAGCCAATCTTGCTTGCTGGCATCTACCGCCCCCCTAAAGCCCCTCTACAATCCCTGACTGATATCACCCAATTTCTTGGCTCCATTTCATCTCTGAATGAGAAGAGTGAGCTGATAGTTCTTGGAGATTTCAACTTCAATTGGCTTGACCCTAAAAACCACAAAATCCAGATACAACTCAAGTCACTTAACCTATCACAACTCATTTCCCAACCCACACGGATAAACCTGAAATCGCATAACCATTCCTTGCTAGACTGGATTCTCTCCTCAAACCCCAGCAGAATCCAATCCTCTGGCATCCTTCCTGATATTTTCAGTGACCATGCAATAGTGTACTGTGTAAGGAAAATTAAACCACCCCATTCAAGCCCTAAAGTTCTCCTCACTAGAACATTTAAAAACTTTAACCCACAACAGTTTCTGGATGACCTTACCAACTGCCCATGGCACAGAATCGATTTAATTCCCGACCCTGATTCTGCACTCGACTATTTCCAATCCGAGTTCTTAAAACACTGCGATACCCATGCTCCACTACGCAAAATAAGGGTACGGAGGGCCCACCTTCCATGGGTTACAACTGACCTTATTGCACTCTACCAGCTCAGGGATACCTTGTGGAAAAGCTACAAAGTAACTGGCACTACCAAGGATCTCAATCACTACAGATGCATGCGGAACATGTGCACAAGGCAAACAAGGCATGCAAAAGCACAATGTTACTCTGACAATCTCCACCAAAATAAAACAAACCCAGCTAACTTCTGGAAGGTTATCAACAATATATTCCAGGCTCCTAACCATCAACAACCAAGTAATATCACTAAGGGGGATATTACTCTGACAAACCCCACTGACATTGCAAATGTACAGTATTCAATGATTACTTTGTGGGGTGTGCCACTAACTTATTAGCGAAACGCAGCACAAACCCCAAACCTGAATCTATCCTGGGAGTACCCCTATAGTCCCACCCCCTCCCAACACTGCCCACAATTTTCAATTTAGCCCAGTATCTGAAGAGGAGATTACACAAGCGCTCCTCAAACTAAAACTAAGCAGCCAATGTGGACCCGACTTACTACAATCTAGGTTCCTACGACTTGGTGCCCCAGCCATTGCCAAACCAATTGCGTCCATAGTCAACTCTATCCTGTCTGCAGGCCATATCCCTAAGACCTGGAAAACTGCCAGAGTTGTCCCAATCTTCAAAAGTGGGGACAAAAACACTGTCTCAAACTACAGGCCAATCTCACTTCTCCCAATTCTATCCAAAGTCATGGAAAAATGTGTCCACACCCAATTAAGCGATTTCTATACCAAGACAAATTTCCCTAGCCAATTCCAATCTGGGTTTCATCCCAAACACTCCACCGTAACTACCCTGCTAAAAGTTTGCAATGAAATCCAGTGTGGAATGGAACGGAGACAACTCACTGGTGCAGTATTCCTAGATTTTGCAAAGGCTTTTGACACAGTTGATCACGCTATCCTGCTTAACAAACTCCAGAGCTCTGGAATAGGGAAGCATGCTTTAAACTGGTTTCAGTCCTACCTATCAGGAATATCCCAACATATTTCCATCTCAGGCTCTAACTCCAACCCCCTGGATATCACCTGTGGTGTCCCGCAAGGCTCTGTTCTGGGGTCCCTACTCTTCTCAGTGTTCATTAACGATCTTCCCACAGCTTGTAAGGAAGCCTCAATACACATGTATGCAGATGACACAATCCTATATGCACACAGCCATAGCCTCTCTGACCTTCAACACATACTTCAGCCTGACTTTTTGAGACTCGAAAACTGGATTTCCCAAAACAAACTGTTTTTAAACACTGACAAGACTGTAGCAATGGTATTTGGGACCAAGACTAAATTTTTAAAGCTTCCAGTGACTGAGCTCCTGATTAGAACCAACGCTAACACCACCCAGGGGTTACCCTGTCACTAGTTTTAAATACCTGGGCTTATGGTTTGACTCCCACTTAACATTCGGGATGCACATTGATACCCTGACAACCAAGACCTATGCCAAACTAGGGGTACTTTACAGGAACAAATCCTCCCTAAGTTTCCTGGTCAGAAAGCATATCGCACAGCAGATGCTAATGCCAATTATTGACTATGGAGACATAGTATATGGCTCGGCACCTCAAACCCACCTTAGCAAACTTGACACCCTCTACAATTCAATTTGTCGTTTTGTTCTCCAATGCAACTACAACACACATCACTGCGATATGCTCAAAGAACTAGATTGGTCATCACTAGAGTCTAGGCGCAAAGTTCACCTTTCCTGTCTTGCCTTTAAATTCTTCATGGGCAAGCTACCCAGCTATCTGAACAAGCTCCTCACCCCTACTCAACAAAGTATCCGGACGTTCCTCCTTCCCCTACCGTGCACCCCAAAACTGTCACACCTACCAGAGACTCTCACATCCAGCACCAGTTTAAGTTCTTTCAAATCTAAGGCTGTCTCACATTTTAATCTGGTCTGTAACTGTTTCATACGCCCATAATATATATTTTCTTTAACTGTGCACGCAATGTCTTTATATAATGTATACCCTGTTCATTTATGTAACTGTATTTGTAACCAAGTATTATTTGTTTTACTCTGGACGTACTTGAAAACGAGAGGTAACTCTCAATGTATTACTTCCTGGTAAAATATTTTATAAATAAATAAATAAATAAATAGTGAGGGAACACATGGAAAAAGCTCAAGAGGCACAGAGGAATACGTATAATAAAGGTGCTATGGTCAGAATTTTTTTTCCAGCCGATAGGGTACTAGTTCTGGTTCACACCGTAGAGAGTAAATTCCTTGCTAAGTGGCATGGGCCATATGAGGTCTTGGAAAGAGTGGGAGAAGTAAATTATAAGGTGAGACAGCCAGGTAGGAGGAAACCTGAGCAAATTTACCATATAAACCTACTTAATCCCTGGAAAGATAGAGAGGTCTTGTTAACCCTAGTACCCCTAGGTCTGTCAAAGAATCGAGAAACTGACCCAGAGGTTAGCATAGCTGAAACCCTGTCCGTTCATCAGAAACGAGAGGTCCAGAGGCCAAAAGAGCGGCTATAAGTTTAGAGGTTAAAAAAATGCTAAAACTAGGCGTAATTGAGGAATCCCAAAGTGGGTGGAACAGCACTATAGTTTTAGTCCCAAAGCCAGACGGTACAACAAGGTTTTGCAATGACTACCGTAAACTAAATGCTGTGTCAAAATTTGATACTTATCCTATGCCCAGAGTTGATGAACTGGTAGAGAGACTGGGCAAAGCCCGATATCTCACGACCCTAGACCTAACAAAAGGGTACTGGCAGGTTCCCCTCACAGAAAGGGCAAAAGAAAAGACAGCCTTCTCAACCCCAGACAACCTCTTTCAGTATAGGGTGCTGCCTTTTGGCTTACATGGAGCTCCCGCCACATTCCAAAGAATGATGGATATAATTTTAAAACCACATGCTCGGTATGCTGCCGCCTACCTGGATGATGTGGTAATCCATAGTGAAGATTGGCAATCCCACCTTCCAAAGGTCCAAGTTGTGCTTGACGCAGTTCGGTCTGCTGGACTAACTGCTAACCCTGCTAAATGCACTATTGGTTTGGAGGAGGCCAAGTATCTGGGGTATTCTATTGGCAGAGGTTTACTCAAACCCCAAACACTCAAAGTAGAGGCGATACAAAATTGGCCAAGGCCAGTTGCAAAAAAACAAGTAAGGACCTTTTTGGGATTAATTGGTTACTATAGAAGGTTTATTCCCAATATTGTAACTAAGACACTAACCGACCTCACAAAAGCAAGAGGGCCGCTAATGGTAAAGTGGTCCCCCGAAACCGAACAGGCCTTTAGAAGCCTGAAAGAAGCTCTCTGTGCCCAACCAGTGTTGGTCACACCTGACTTCTCTAAAGATTTTTTATTCCAAACCGACGCATCTGAGGTAGGGCTGGGGGCTGTACTCTCCCAGGAGTCTCAAGGTGAGGAGCACCCATCCTTTATTTAAGTAGGAAACTAAATCCCCAGGAGAAAAATTACTCCATAGTTGAGAGAGTGTCTCGCAATAAAGTGGGCTGTAGAGACGCTCAAATACTATCTGTTGGGGAGAAAATTCCGGTTGGTCACAGATCATGCACCCCTCATCTGGATGTGTCAAAACAGAGAGAAGAATGCTAGAGTGACCAGGTTGTTCCTAAGCCTACAACCCTTTAAATTTTCTGTGGAACACAGGTCAGGGCACAAACATGGCAATGCTGACGGGTTGTCAAGGATGCACTCCCTAATATCCATGATCGTTCATCCCTCGAGGTCTGAGCTGGGGGGCAGGATATGTGACAGAAACCAGGGGATGGTAATAAATTCCATATATAGGGCTCCCAGGATACTGAACAGTTTCTATCCTGTTTAGGCTGGAAGTGCAGCCTCATAATACATGCACTCCATCCCACAGTTTGGCAAGTGCTGGAACTGAGGGATGAGGGATCCAAACCGAAGTTTGTCTGCTGCCTGAGTAGAAATCAGGTATTTAAGACTGATTTCCTGGTTCCTCTTCCCTCTCCCCCAAGAGCCTGGAGGCAGGAAGTCTGCTGGAAACAGAGAGGGGAAAAGCCTCTCCCCAAACAGGTTAAATCATTCTGCTCTTTTTTGTCTAAAACTGCAAAGTTCCTTATTTTGTTGTTGGAAGTGGAAAAGCCACTTCAACCCTGAGTCAGGGAAATCCTAAGTTAAGTTATCGCTCAGGTGAGCAGGTTTTTGTTTTGCTTGTGTTTCTGTTGTATGCACTGTGGCAGTCTCAGTGCTTGGGACTGAATAAACCAGGCATAGCCTGTTTAAAGGAACAGCACGTGACGCCTCGTCATTTAACCTACCCTAAAAGACCGTGTTCTAACAGTCCCGGACAGACGGCGGAGCCCCGGAGTAAGCCGTTTGTCACTATATATATATATATATATATATATATAATTAGCATAGGCTTAACACAATATTAAGTTAGCATTGTCTTGCATTAGCGACACTGTTCTTTGCTACAGTGCCAAGTTCTACATTATATACAGTATACCACTCAAACTGTAAACATCACACTTTTTCTGCACATCTCTCCGAGAAATTTGGGTCTAGCAAAAAAGGACTCTCTCCATCTTTCTTCCACCCTCCATCCAAATGTCAGGGTCTGGAGTTTAGTAACATCACCTTTAGGTATGTAAAGTCTTGTTAAATACCTGTGTTAGGTATAACAGAGCTCTGTGGATAGGTATGGTTATAGGAAACACCTCTTTTGCATATCATTAGCACTATCATCCATTCTTGTTATTGAAGGCCAATCTGACTGAAAATAGCCCTTAGCTCCACGTTATGGAGCATGTTATCACTTAGCGAGGCCTTAACTTAGGTTGACACCTCGTTACATCAGAAATGGACCTCTGTGGATCTGTGCCTTTATTTTATTTGTGGCTAAAGGGTATTCTGTTTTGCAATTGCTTTTCCATAGCTTTAAGTAACTGCATTTTCTTTTCTTTTTTGTCTAATTTTTGCTTTGGGCTCACTGTACATGGAATCCTGTGTGTCAAAGTAATCTGAACCATGCTCATCTGGTGGGGAGTCGAATTTAGTCAACCCAAACTCGGCCAACTGTTGTAATGTTTCCATTAAGTGTGGGAACCTTCACTAGTGTTTTGGTTGTGGTCCTTAAAATGTTTTTCATGCTTTGTTCTTGGTTGTGGTTTTGGCTCACAACATTTTCTGTGTTTTTGTTTTTTGTTTTGCCAAAACTTGATTTGTTTTGGTTTCAGTTTTGGATTTTTTTTAAACTTTAAGAACTTTCTTTTAAATTGCAAGCTTTTTCTTTTTGTTCACAAATGCAAAAGTTTGACCAGTTTATTAAAAAAAAAAGAATTTGAAAATGTGTTGTGTAGCTTGAGTATCAGTTTGACTATGAGTTTGACTAGAACACCTATATCACTAAGTTTGGCTTTTGAACCTGCGATCTCAGTTTGTTAATTAATTCATTTTCTGGTTTAATCATTTCCCATGGGATATTCAACATTGTGCCCAAATCAGATATGAAAATCAGAACAAATGATTTAACTACATTCTCTCCTACTCAGGAAAAGGCTAAACCAAATTGCACTGCAACATGATTTAGATCAGCATGCATAAAACAAAAGGAGCCTTTGTTAGACTAAAAATTAGATAGCTGGAGGCAAATGAGCATAAGTTTTCCTTGCAGAGAATATTTATTGTAAAAGATGTGTTGTTAAAACATGCACCTCGCTAGAATTAATAAATTACTACTTTTGAAATAAAGTTAAAGCTTGCAAATTACTTGTATAGTTTTTATGAATCTTAAGATTGATCTATTGAACAATTTACTGTTATTTTATAGTTAGCCTATTTTGGATTGATACATCTGCACTACAAGTGAGTGCCCTGTAAGGTGCATTGGACCGATCTGCAGCTTTGGCATTTATCCAGTAGAATAAGGCCATTAGTCCCTGATGTTACACAATAATAGTGTACTGTACTCAACAAGAAATGTTTGAATAAACAATTGTGAATTACTTTAAATATTTACTTGTTTAATGTGCACTACAATTATGGGATCATCTTTGCCCTATCCTCCTCTCTTGATCTACATGCCCTGTTTTCTCTCTGCCGTTCTCATGCTTCTAACCCCAGACCTTGGCTAAATTCCCACACGCGCATGTTGTGTTCCTGCACCCATTCCTCTGAACGCCTCTGGAGGAAATCTCACACTCTCTCAGTTTTCCTTCACTACAAATGTATGCTATTCTGTTTCATTTCTGCCCTCTCTCAGGATAAACAAACGTAGTTTTCTTCACTAATACAAGTCTAACACACGCTGACTCTTTTCTGTACTTGACTCCCTACACAGGCCACCCTCTACCGCCTGTTCTTCTTCCTCAATCTTACCTCAGGACTTTGCTGACTATTTCAAGGAAAAGGTAGAATCCATGTCAGGACATCCCCTCTGTATCCTCCTCCAATCCTACAACTCTTCCTAAATCTCCTCCTGCCTTCGTCAACTCTTTTTTCCGCTATCACAGAGGCGGATGTATCGTTTCTGATATCCTCTACTCCCCTACCACATGCCCTCTTGACCCCATTCCCTCCCATCTCCTAAAACCTCTTGTTCCTACTATAATCCCTATGCTCACACACATTTTTACCTCCTCCTTCTACTCTGGTACCTTTCTCTTCTCCTGCAAACATAAAACAGTTATACAGTACATACACGTTTCTAACTGGACTAAGTTACATACTTACACTTAGTATATTAACACCTTCAGGGTATATTTAACAGAAGATTTGTATGCATTTAGCATAGGGACCTGCTATTGAGGCTTACATTGATGTTGGTTAGCAGGCTTGGCATTATTTGATCAAAAGATGTAACCAAAGGTCTCCTTTGTCTTACAGATTTAGTTTGCACCATGTATATTTATTTCCCAATTTATTGCTATCCCAACTGGAGAAGCGCAGGGATTCACTTTCTGTTTTTTCACATATGTATGGCCAATCCTTTCACCAGCAGCGTGCTCCTTACACAGAGAAGCGCGGTGAATATATATTTGTTTTACATTTTCTGATGGCCCAAATTAAATCCTTAGCAGCACGTTCCTAGAGGGCACCACTATTAGGGTGTGAATAATGTATTTAGCCAATCCACCTGCAACTGCTAATTGAGCAGCTTGTGGGAGGCTAGTCCCTCCTTTTTCAAGGTATATAATCTCCCAGTAAGATCCCTGTAAATTCACTTTTCACTCTACTTGGTTACATGTAAGAAGCTTCACTGGTATATACCAGTTTTTCACTGCACTAGTTACATAAGCTTACGCTTAATATATTAACCCCTTCAGGATATATTTCACAGAACATTTGTATGCATTTAGCATAGGGACCTGCTATTGAGACTTACCTTGAGGTTGGTTAGCAGGCTTGGCATTATTTGATCAAAGGATGTAACCAAAAGTCTCCATTGTCTTACAGATTTAGTTTGCACTATGTATATTTATTTCCCCATTTATTGGTATCCCAATGGGAGAAGTGCAGGGATTCACTTTCTATTTTTTCACATATGTACGGCCAATCCTTTCACCAGCAGCATGCTTTTTACACTGAGAAGCGCGGTGAATAGATATTTGTTTTACATTTTCTGTTGGGCCAAATTAAATCTTTAGCAGCACGCTCCTAGAGGGCACAACTATTAAGGTGTGAATAATATATTTAGCCAATTCAGCTGCAACCGCTTATTGACTAGTTTGTGGGAGGCTAGTCCCTCCTTTTTCAAGGTATATAATCTCCCAGTAAGGTCCCTGTAAATTCACTTTTCACTCTACTTGCTTACATGTTGGTAGCTTCACTGGTATATACCAGTTTTTAACTGCACTAGTTACATAAGCTTGTTGCAGGCAAAACATCTATAGTTATCACCCTCCCCGGTGTTCCAACTAGCTCCCTAAAAAAGGAGATGGTTGTGGGGTTTCTCTGGCTTTACCCACCTTCCATCCTGTGGCCCCCTTGTTAACTCCTGGGGTCCTATTAGCCATATAAGAATCTGCAAATTTGCAAGTCTGCATGGCTGTCTTAGGACCTCTGTCCTTCACCCACTCACTCACTTCTAAAGGGCACAGGTTTAAAAATTGCTCATGAGCTATGAGATCCCATAACCCTTCAAAGCTTTCAATTTCGCATCCTCATGCCCAGCAGCTTGCCTTTCTTTCTCAGGCTGCCTCCTCACTTGCAGAAACTGTGGGTTGAGCTGCAACTGCATTGCATGCTATACTGGTTCCAGGTGCTTAAGAACAGTTTGCATGTACACATCCAAGGAACTCAGAGGGTTAGAGCTGCTGCAGTTCTCAGAATATAAAGGTTCTGGGTCCCTTGACCCATGGGCAATTCCCAGGGCTAGATCACACTCTGCTCTGGTCCTCCTTGCACAGAGTAGTGTTTTGCTCAGCCTTGACATTTCGCACAGCTTGTCTCCGCTGCTCTGTATCTTTTCCCAAAGTAGGAATATTTATATTATCACACTAATCTCTCAGAGGTCCTTTTGACTGGTGTGTGGATAAAAAAACTTGTGCAAAAAAAAAAGAGAAAGAAAAACAAGAGAAGGAAAGAAAACTGGTCTGCTTGTATCTTTTCTAAAATAGCACTGAATCTTTGGGTACTGAGCTGTGCTCTCTTGCAAGAATCAAACAGGTCAATCACTATTAGTATTTAGTATGTCCAACAGGCAAAAACACAACACTAAAAGCTCTAATATTAACAACAGCACAAAGTGGCATAGCTTGACATGGGCGGGCCCACGGGCAAAACGCCAGGACCCAATTATAAGTGATCGTATTCCATAGATTCAGGTGAAAAATTTGCCTCAATTTAAACTGCAAGATTTCTCTCCTCATCATCTCTCCTCAGCTCTCTCCCCCTCCTCCTCAACATCCCTCCTCATCATCCCTCATCATCTCTCCTCAGCTCTCTCCCCTCAGCTCTCTCCCCCTCCTCCAGCTCTCTCCCCTCCAGCTCCATGGCTACCTGTGGTACAGGGTGGTGATAGAGGCAGGTGGGGGAAGATGATGGTACACGGCGGTGGGATGACAGAGTTAAGTAGAAGAGCAGCCAGCAGAGGAGTTAGGAGTTGCACAGAGGCAGAGCAGGATGGCAAAGTTTCAATTAGGGCCCAAAGACAGTACAGTACTTATTACATTTTAGATTTAATATACAAAAAATATATATACATTACTTACTGTAGTTACAGAAAAAAAGAATGTTACAAGAAACGTATAGTATAATACAGTATGCAATTTTCATAAAATAACAGGTAAAACAAACAGAAACCCCTAACATATTACTCTAGGTTTCTCAAAGGGTCCTGAGTTAGAAGTATGAAAATTCATGTGTCTTGTTGGCATAACACACTCCCTTTGTTGAATTCTAAATTCATATCCCAAATGCAATTTTTTTATCCTCAAAACCCCTGTATTGGAAACTGAATAGGCCCACCTTCTGGGCGTGTCCTTAATGCCCCCTCATCACTCTCTAATTAAAGGTGTATGGCTTGGGAAGAGTTTTTTTTTAATTAGTGTAGCCATGGTAGGTTTGGCTATTCTACTGCCCCCCTGTTATGTAAGCCCTGATAGATGCAGTCTACAACAGACTGTCATCTTGGGTTTTCCCCTCCTCCAGCAGCCTCTCTGAGTGACAGGGTGTGGAGGTGGAACTGGGTCTGTGTACACCCAATCATGGTACAGACCTAGTGCCCTCCCCCTCTTGTGCCTTAGTGAGGAGGCATGTAAAGTTAGTCAGCCCAGGTTTACCCCTCAGGGCATAGACCTATGACTCCAGCTCCGTTATGGGTTGGGGAAGAGTTAAGGCACCTGGCTGGGCCTCCTGCCTACCAGTGTGACCTAGGGCCATCCTAAGACCTGGATCCTGCTATTAACATTATGCATCCACTGTATCAATAACTGCAGTGACACTGCACCAATAAAGTATCCCATTTTATATACCCCTGCCGGAGTTTACAGTCTATTGGGTAGGGCTATGTTCAGAGGACTGTCACAGGAGGGACTGTCTCCAGAACCCTGGAGCCTACTGTGACTGGAGGCGCAGCACCATGAGAAGAACTACTGCCTGAAACCACCTAAAGCCTGTCCTGTTTCCCTACAACATTGCAAAAGTTCAGCCTCTCCTGAACTAAACAGGTATCTAGCACCACACAGACCTGTAGGCAGAGTATATCTCCCAGAGGGGGGGGGGGGGGGAAGCAGTACTACATTAAAAAAATGCCTCAGAGTATGATATTTTTATAACTCTATCCCTGTAACTCCTAAAATATTGTGACCCAACTATTTGTGTTTAAGTGAATTTGTCGCGGGCCAAGATATTAGTCTTGACACCTCTTGACATGTGTAGGTAAGTCAACCTGTCAGTTTTGGTTTTAACTTAAACAAAGGAACCATCCAGTTAAAAAAAATATAGTCCACCTTCTTGTGAACTGTATCATATGCCAAAATATAAGGAAAAATACAAAATTAACTTTATGTTACATTTGCACATCTGGTAGGGGAAATTTTGGGATCCCCCAGAAGGTGGGGTTCTAGCAGAATGTCTACTTATGTGTATAATTACATACAATCTCTAACTCCAGAACACACCACTAGATATATACCATATCCAAAGAAGCAGCCGGCACTCCACTTGCAAGTAGAAAAAATTGAGTGCTTGTCCCATAAAGCAGTATTAGCTTTACCGTTTGAAGCACGAGATCAGGAGACAGCACTCTGGTAAGTTTGATCACAAGTTCTTTGTATTGGGTTTATGTGTCTTTTTTTCAATACAAAGAACTTGTGATCAAACTTACTAGAGTGCTGTCTCCTGATCTCATGCTTCAAACGGTATCGTATGGTTTATATATATATATATATATATATATATATATATATATATACAAATACAACTGTATGCTCATCTGCATGTCTTAGGCAGGTCTGCAACCCCGCCTTTCCCCATTATCACCCAGCATACAGCACTTCCACTGCAGCAAGGGATTCAGGGAAATGACATGCAAATGAGCACACAGTGTCACTTTTTGCCTCTAAAACCATTTTTAACATGGTTCCCTATAGGCTTAAGCTTGCTGCATGGTCACAGCTTTGAGCACAGCCAGGGTTAAGGTGCATACCCAGAAAACCACCCACAGACAGCTGTTTCGACCTTAATGGGTCTCATCAGTGTGGGGTTGATTTTAACTGGGTATGCAAAGAGGCTATGGGATAGGCTATACCATAATACTGAGTTAAGTTATGGTGAGTAAAAAAAGTGACAAAAACCCTCCACAGGAAAGCAAATATGCAAATACAACTGTATGCTCATCTGCATGTCTTAGGCAGGTCTGCAACCCCGCCTTTCCCCATTATCACCCAGCATACAGCACTTCCACTGCAGCAAGGGATTCTGGGAAATGACATGCAAATGAGCACACAGTGTCACTTTTTGCCTCTAAAACCATTTTTAACATGGTTCCCTTTAGGCTTAAGCTTGCTGCATGGTCACAGCTTTGAGCACAGCCAGGGTTAAGGTGGTATTCTCAGAGGCAAACTGTGTGTTCACATCACATGTACTGTTGTGGTTGAGATAAATCGATGACATTTTCATATTATGCCAGGGCCCTGCCCACTTCCTTAGCCAGTTCCTCGATGTCCTCAACCACAACAGTATTAATATTAAGCTCACTTTCCAACAGAGTAATACTAATGTCAAGTTCGTTGATTTGAGCATCTCCATAGGTCAAATGGACCAATCATGACGGATATTTACCGAAATAAATTGTCTGCATGCAAGTAGCTTTCAATTGCAATTCTGCATGCAAGTAGCTTTCACCCTCCCCATCAGATCGGGGTATACCAATGGTAAATTTATGCGGCTATGCAGCAATTGTTCATCACTGGATATTAGCAATGCCCAGACAAATGAAAGGTCTATAAGATTCAAGGCAAGGGGTTATAGTAGGAACCTTATCCAACGTGGCTGCAATAATAGTCGTAAGTTGGAAAGCACATCCCTCCTACAACCAAAACCTAAGCAAGTTTCTGATAAAACAATTTGTTTCAACGGAACCTATAACTGCAAATGGAGCAGTCTCTTGGAGATATCCTCCAACAATATTGGGGTATCCTACTAGCAGATAAAGATCTACGAGCTATCTTGGGAGATACGGTGAAATTAACCAGTAGTAGAGAACCTAATTTAAGAGATAAGTTAGTGAGGAGTCACTAAATCTCTCCTTCACCCACCACCTTTCTAAACAAATCCGAGATTAAAGGTTTCTTTAAGTGTGGTCATTGATAGGCCTGTAAATACATGAAACAAACGTGTTTTTTTAAAACCTCTTCAGGTACGAGGGAATATAAAATCTTTTATTTTCTCAATTGTAGATCAAAGAACATAATTTACTATCTTAGCTTCCCATTTGGGTTGATATACATTGGGATGACCACTAGAGAACTTCGGGTCAGGCTTATAGAGCACTCTAGAAATATTAAAAATGCCCACCAGGATCTGGCATCCTTTAAAAAGATTACAAGTGTTGCCAGACATTTTCTAAATGTGCATGGCTCTGACCCTTCTGTTTAGGTAGCATTTGCTATAGATAAGATTACTTTAGGCATCAGAGGTGGGGATATTGAGTAATCCCTTTTGAGAAAGGAATGTAGATGGATAGTACAGCTGGGATCTAGGATCCCAGCTGGGCTTAATGACTACATTGGCTTTGCCATGTTTTTGTGAAACTGCTTACTGTAGTCTCGACGATAATTCTAAAACAAATCTTGGGCAATCTCCAAAAAGACCCAGGTACATGCTGGGTATATGCTGGGTACATGCTGCAACATTTCACACATTTCTGCAGACAGACTAATGGCCCATCGGCTTAACAGCAGGGGTCCCTGGCAGTCAGGACCCCCTGCTGTGCTAATCAGATGGGCCATTAGCCTCTGCAGAAATGTAACTGAAATGTATCCAGCATGTACCTGGTTAGTTAAAGGCAAGTTTAAGAATACTTGTTGGCTCGTCTGTTTCTCTGCTTCTTCTGTCTCTTGTATCTGATCATTCTGTATTCATTTTTTGCTCTATTAGTTCTCAAAATATAAAACAATTTAAAAACAATTTATTGCACATTTCTTTTTTGCATACTTTAACATATCTTTCTTAACCCTCACTCATTTTTGCCCTTCTCTGTATTATTTGTATGTTTTAGTACTTGTATTCATTTGTTTCTTTTTAGTTGCAGATTATTGCAGTCTATTCACTTACTTTGTGCTGGTTAAGGCATATACGATCCAGCTCAATCCTGATTGGACCAGACGCAACATGTAATCTATGGCGCAAAATCGGGAGGGATTTAAAAAGTGCTTACCTGCGCAACACAGACCATACTCCCGGAAAAAGCCTTACGGCGAAACGGCCGTCGGAGTATAACTTAGCTGTCTGGCCCGAGTTTAAATGTCAGCCAATCTGACTGTATCCATTACAATCTATTACATTGTGGGTTACTATCATCAGGCAACTGGGACTAATCTTTGAGCTATATTTGTAGCATTTTTTATTTGCTGTTGACTTTCACCATGGACCACATCTACTATCAATTACATGTGATATGTTTACCAGCTGTAGTAACCCAAGGGACAGGAAAATGGGGGAATGGATGGGGAAGAGAAATTACCCCGGTTCAGCTACAGTATAGTAGTAGTGGATATGGTGCTCGTCCCAGGATATAATAATGTAGGCACTAGAGAAAAAGAACCTGGTATATTGAGGGCACTCAAGTATCCATGTGTAAGGTTGTCATATTAAAAATATTTTTTATTGATAATATAATTAAAATAAAAGGGTATATGTAGAAACATGACGAATTATCGGTAATGTAGGTCAGTTAAACAATAGTATTGTAAACACTGTATACTTTTAATGAATGAACTAGGTTTTATCTAGCTAAGTTGTTTAGCATAGAACAGATAATGTGCTTACATAAGCACCTTGGTGTTAAAGTGCGTTTAGTGATTATGCTATTCTAAGTGACTAGTAAATCACCTTAGATCTACTCTTCACAATAATGTAGGTACAGCTTAACCCCGTTATAACGCGATCCGTTACAACGCGAATCCGCTTATAACACTATGCAAGCATGTCTCCCAATTTTCATATTTATGAATACTTTACATCACGATTATTGGTATCTTAAATACTTTATTGTACAATGCATACAATTGTACATTATTTCTAACGCGATCTGCTTAGAACGCGATGTGATTCTTTGGACAAGCACAGCGTTATAAGGGGGTCGAGCTGCTGTTAGAACTGGGCTTACAATAAGCTTCTGACCTATATACCTGTACTGCACTAAAGTAAAAGAGCTGATGGTTAGACCCCAGTGGATATATACTGTTGTCTATTAACCATATAACCAGACGATTAAAAAGGTGAAATTGGGAGTCTCAAATCCCTAATTCACTCAAGCTCAGGCAGTGGATGCTAGCCCATGAGTGTCTGATCAGGGCACAAATAAAATGGGCTGTATGTGAAATCAATGTTCATTTAGTTAAATGGATGCTAGACTCGATATACGTGGATAATACTGTAAATGGTTATTACCCACAACTTATGTGTGCAGTTATTGTCTCAAACTGAAATCATGTGGTCATTTGAACATAGCCTCCCTAGGTTATAGGGGAGAGATACCACTCTTTTTGACCTTAGGTATGTAGCTGCAACACTCTCGATAGAGTGTCAATATATAAATATATATAAATATATATATATATATATATATATATACATATATATATATTACAGCTTAACTCCGTTATAGCGTGGTCCTCGGGGGCTACCCGAGACCACCGCGTTATAAACGGGGTCGTGAAAAAAAATGCCCGCGTCCGCCGTAGGGGGAAAGCTGAAAACTCTCCCAGCATTCCCAGACCCGGTGGGGCAGCAGCAACTGCACGTAGCACTTACCCGGCATCTGGCAGCTCTTCTCCCTGTCTCTGCTTCTGCTTCTGTCTCTGTGTGTGTATGTATTTGACTGTGTGTGTGTGTGTGTGTGTCAGTGTATGCAGTGAGTGTGTGCAGTGTGCTGTGAGTGTATGCTGGGTGTGTGCAGTGTGCTGTGAGTGTATGCAGTGTGCTGTGAGTGTATGCTGTGAGAGTGCAGTGTGCTGTGAGTGTGTGGAGTGTGTGGAGTGTGTGCAGTGTGCTGTGTGCAGTGTGCTGTGAGTGTATGCAGTGTGCTGTGAGTGTATGCTGTGTGTTCAGTGTGCTGTGAGTGTGCTGTGTGTGGAGTGTGCTGTGAGTGTGTGCGGTGTGCTGTGAGTGTATGCTGTGTGTGCAGTGTGCTGTGAGTGTGCTGTGTGTGGAGTGTGCTGTGAGTGTGTGCGGTGCTGTGAGTGTGTGCGGTGTGCTGTGAGTGTGTGCTGTGAGTGTGTGTAGTCTGCTGTGAGTGTGTGCTATGTGCTGTGAGTATGTGCAGTGTGCTGTGAGTGTGTGCAGTGAGTGTGCCATGTTTGCAGTGTGCTGTGACTGTATGCAGTGTGCTGTGAGTGTATGCAGCATGCTGTGAGTGTATGCAGTGTGCTGTGAGTGTGTGCAGTGTGTGTGCAAAAAAAAAAACCTTCAAATGTATTTATTATTATTTTATTTTTTTTAAATTCGGGGTCCACGCTCAAATTGCGTTATAGCGGATCCGCGTTATAGCGGATCACGCTATAACGGGGTTGAGCTGTATATATATATATATATATATATATATATAAAAACAAAAAATTGTAGCTCCAAAAACAGTACTGTGATAAATGGTGAGAAAATTAAACTATAGTTTCAACAATAAATAAATTGTGCAAATTATATGAATTATAAAAAGTGTATATATCTATAAATTGTATTACCTATTAAACTCTATTTGAACACACCCTATATCAATATAATAACAGTGCATAAACGTGCTGAAAAAAGAAACAGAAAAAATGAATAAAAAGTCCAACCAGTCCTTCAATAATTAGTCCATAATGATAAGTATTCGATGTAGATAGAGGGGTCTTAGGCTGCTCTCACACGGGGTAAACCAACTCCACAGATATCTAAAAACAGAAAAAGAGAGAGAGCGCACGCCCTATAGCATAATACTGCATATGATTTATTAAAAATAAGGGAAGGGGATGGGGGGTGGGGGGGTAGGAATCACACTCACAAGATTAAAATTTATAAAAAGCAGTTTGTGAATAATATCACCACCATCCGGTTCTGGATGCTGAAAAACGTCTCCGTGGACTCCTTCAGGACTGCCAGATACGATCACCAAGAACCAGGTATACAGGGCTCCGTTCGCTATCTGTATAATGTCCAGATTTCAGCTCTCGCTTCCAATGGCCGCCGATGGTATTCCCGCGCTTGGTGTGGCCTCCTGCGCGTGCGCAGCGTCGTCGTGACGTAATCGCGCTATCAGTTCCCTGACGCGTTTCGTCACCTGACGGGCGACTTTCTCAAAGGGCTGATGCTGTATAGAATCAAGTCCTGCCCTCTTATAGCTAGTCCGTTGCCAGGCAACCCGTGATCGGGTGATTGAATAAACCTGTATTGTACTAATGAGGCTGATGTTTATTAGGAACACTAATCAATAGAAAACTAGCTATACAAAGACTATTTGGGACTGATGCACTTAAGGAAAGAACAAAGAATTAATAAATAATTAAATTATCTCAAGGACAACAGTATTGGAACAGGATGGATATGCTAAAACTAAAACTAAAATAGGGTTCAAATATTCATACACAGTCACTTCATATATATTAGTATTTCATTGTACTGCAATGTATAAGTTCAAACAATTTTTTATGATTCCCCATTAGGAAAACCAGCATGATAAACTAATTATATGAGATTTATATATACTCTCAAAAGATTAGAATAGTTATATCATACATTGCACTACATGGTAACCATATTGAAAAAAAGAACATTAAATTAAACAATGAAATCAAATACAAGACAACAGATCTCAATAATAAATAGAGCAATATCACCCGTAAATTCCAATTCCATATCAATTTCATATATATAGAAAGGTTTAGGACCTAATGGTCTGATATAAAACATAAGTTTAGACCGAGACAAGAGTGTCTGCAAAAAATAAATTCCCATATGGGATAATAAAATATATCTGTATATCCACATTGGTGTCTAGTGATAATACAAATATATTCAGACTAATTATGTTGCTAGGGGGCCAAATGAATTACACATCGAACCTCAAATATTATATGACATAAAAATTAAATTACATTTACACTTATTTCCACAGAGACAAGAAGAAGATAGTACCAAGGAGTATATCCAAAAGTATTAAAAAATATATAGTAAAATTATATGTTATGAATATATAAAGGCAAATAAAATGCCTACAATAGTCACACTCATACACATGTACAAATATATATGTTGAGAGAGAAGAGAAGAGAGGAAGTACAAGGATATTAAAAATATATATTGATTGAATAAGGTGGTTTGTGTCCGTAACTAATATTTACCTAATTCGATTATCTAAAAAACCTTCAATAAAAATATAACTAAAAATGTAGTAAAAAACCACTGGGGATATTGTTGGAAGATGGGATAGGGAAGGGGTAGGGAAAGATGGGATGGAAGAAAAAGGAATTGGGAAAGGAAGGAAAGGGTAGGGAAGGGGGCTGAAAGGAGGCATTATGCTCTAAAAAACCTAAGATAAACAAAAATCTCAGCCAAGGTGAACTGGAAAGGGGAGGGCCCAAGCAGTAGAATTGAGAAAACAAATTGGTAGAACGGCAGGAACCCAAAAAAGCACCGGTCAACTCACCAGGAGTAACAAAAATAAAAAAAGTTTATTGGATCACATTGTTAAAAACAAAAAACAAACTAACACAAAAAACAAAACCTCCTACGCACTTCAGGCTCTCCAGCCCTTTCTCAAGATACTCCTTAGGAAAGGGCTGGAGAGCCTGAAATGCATAGGAGGTTTTGTTTTTTGTGTTAGTTTGTTTTTTGTTTTTAACAATGTGATTCAATAAACTTTTTTTATTTTTGTTACTCCTGGTGAGTTGACCGGTGCTTTTTTTGGGTTCCTGCCGTTCTACCAATTTGTTTTCTCAATTCTACTGCTTGGGCCCTCCCCTGGCATAGTGTCTAATGGACAACTTTCGTTTATGATCAAACTCTGTGCTGTACGTACAGGCAATAAACTTCTCATTATCAACTAACCCGTGTTTGTGAGTTTGCAATCAACGACAGCTTAATCACCCCATAATCCCAGACCAGGTTTGCTCTTAGATAACCCCGCTTTTAGACATAAACACAGAAATAGGCCAAGCTCATTGTGTGCCTTATCCCATTATAAACAATATATGTATTTTTAAGATGTAATTTTGTAATTCAAGTTAACCTTTTGTGTGCCCGATTATTAAAACCCTGAATATTGTAATGATCTTATCATGACACTAATAATTATATTCTCCCAAAACATCCTGCATATTACTCCCTAAGAAACTTTTAAGTACCTTAATGACTAGTAATTTCTATCTCTCATTCTCTCCTCTCAAGCAAATAAATATAAATATTTCAGGGTCTGGATGGTAGCAATGCCACCTCTATGTATGCCAACTAATTTCTCATTGAATCCCTGAATATAATTGAAGATACACGTTAAGGTATAACATGACATTAACTTTGTTTATCATGTTAAGTCACTTTACAGAGCTTTGTGGATAGCTTTTTTTATATTTTACAAAGACTCAATGCCATACAACACAGTAGATTGTTGTACAAAAGAAAATTGTCCTATGTGCCAATATTTGAGAATTAGTTAAGGGAAAGGCAACAGAGAGTGATATGAAACAGAACATATTATGACTATGCTTGTGATTTAGTGGTGTGCCTTCAGTGTTCAATACTAGGGGTAGAGATAAAACCTCAACTTTTGCTGAGGGATCTAAAATTAACTGGGCTGCAATTTCTCTGCAGGAGGACTTGAATAAATTATCCCTATTCTCCTGGGCAGGTAAATGGTAGATAAGCTTAAATATAGATACATAGGTGGTTTGCATTAAGATAACAAGTATAAGCATGGAATTTGACACACTTGAAACAAATCAAAATTAAGCTTCACTTTTGTGGAGAAGATCTAATAGTGATTGTAGATAGTAGGCTTAGCAATACTACTTAGTGCAGGACAGCCGCTGTTAAAATTACCAGGATATTATCTTGCATCAAACAAGATGAACATGGAAATTAGCAGAGCAAAATTATGCCTGTGTATAAAACTCTAGTAATACTGAACCTTCAATATGGAGTACATTTTTGTGCATGCTACCTTAATTATATCATAAAACTAGAAAAGGTAATTGAAACAGCAACAAAGTGATAAAGGGCAAGTTAGGTCTTACAGTATGTATTTGAAAAACAAATTAGTTTGACATGCAGAGCAAGTGTAAACACGGGCAGAAAATTGATCCAGTGAGTCATCTGATTTAAATTTGGAAATTTTCTTTTCCCTTTTAGAAATAGTTGGCAATGTTTGTACTGGAGTTTTTTTTATGTTCTTATTTATAAATTTATTTCAGAATTTACCATTATATTACTATCGTGTTTGACATAAACGTAATAGTATATAATTGTAGAAAATGGTGTTACATTTAATGTGGAGCCAAACCAGAGATTTTAATTAAGGATGAGGTCGAGACTACTGCAAGAGATAGTATGATTTTGTAAAAAGTAAAGAGGTGGCAGGAAGGTCAATGAATAAAAAAGGTAATACATTAGTGCTTTAGCTGTAGAATGAAAAAAGTGGATCATAATTATTTTATCTAGGAAGACATTTTTAAGAATGAATGTGAGAGGACTGAGAGAGTGATGAATTTAATCTCATGCCTAGGGAACATTATTCATCTGGTATCTGGTCAATGGACACAACAGATAATAGTGCTGTCTATGATTTAAAACTATGATTTAAAACTAAGCAGTGGGTGAACAAACTCTTTTGTAAAGATCAAGAGCTCTCAAAATACTTTAAATTGGCAAAGTGAAGTCTATAAGATAACATTGGACTGGGTGGTAGGGTGTAACTCTTGGGAGTGAAGATATAATTGAATGTCATCTGCATAAAGGTGATACCTGGAGCCAAACAAAGTATGCCACGTAAGGTGGTAGAGAATGAAGAGAAGTAGTCCAGAGCAGAGTCCTGAGGGACCAGGAATAATAAGAGCCATGGTTATAAGGGATTTAAGAAAGTAAAGACAAGAAGACGTCTAGTGATATCAAGAGTAGAAGAAAGGCTAAAAGGATAAATAGGAGAGTGATGGCTTTGCTATTGAACAGCATCTAAGGTTTTGTTTACAGCACTGTTGATTACAACCTAATTAGAGAGCATACTATTCAAGATAATAGAGAAAATGACTTGTAACTTGAATTGAGGCTGCATACCGTTTCTAATGTTATTTCAAAATGTAACACATTTCATTGCTGCAGCAGTTTCATCAGATGTTTCACACTGATAGGTACGTAGGGGCGGGGGGAGGGTACAATTAGACTATAAAAGTAGCTTGCTTACTCAAGGTTACCTGATGCTGACTGACCAATTGTAATCTATTGCTGCACTTTGACATATTTCACCAAGTTTAGTCGATTGGACAATGTGAAATTGTATTAATTTAGTATAGGTACCTGCTATATTTGGTTTACTAGGACAGGGTTAGAATGCTTGAATCATGTTTTGATCAAAAGATACAACTAAATGGCTCCTTTGTTTTTAGATATAGGTTAAAAATGTATAAATCTCACTATTAAATTGCAGGCTAATTTGGGAGGAGCGCTGGATTTGTATATTTGTTTTCAATAAATGTGAGGCCAATCTTTTAACCAACGACATATTCCATAAAGGGAGGAAAACAGGTTCTATGGATTTGTTTTCTATAATAAATAACCATCTGATTCTCCGAAATGGCCCTCATCTGTCTATAGCCAAGAACCTGATTATACAGACCATAGGGTTCCAATAGTTTGCAATCCTTTTTATTTCATAACCCTACAATTGAAATATATGATTTCCATCCCTTATTGCATTGCTTGTGGTAAAGAACTCATATTATCAATGGAGTTCATTATCGTGATCGTCATTATATATTGTGCAATATTGATCATTTAGACCATAACGTTGTGGTAAAAGCACACAATATTGTTTATTTTATTTATTTTTTCTAGTTGCTCCTACAGTATTTTACACAGTTTGATGTATCTAGGCCTTAGTATTAAAGCTTGTTAGTCCTGTTCCTTCATATTTATTATGTGTCAATAATATGAATGGTTAGTATTAATTCATAAGAAATGTCTTCTGAGATTTGCTCCTACTATCTAAACTAAATAAAACACTTTTTGCATCTGTTTTTATTATAGTGACAATACCCTTTATTTGTTTGTTTATATTTTATGACATTATTTCTAAGAATTACCTTAATATAAAATTCATATAACTCTATAGACTTATGTAGCCCTTTTTGTGAACCCCTGCACAAAGGAACTACTGATGCTGTGTTTTACCTGTGGCTCCAGGAGCTCTAAGCCTCCGCTGTTGGGGAGCCTGGGGTCTTACCCTCTATTATCATGGTGCAGCGCCTCCACTTACCCAGGATTCCCATTGTAGAGAATCTACCCTGAGTAAGAAACATACAACTGTATTGTGCAACAAGCAACCTTTTACTATGATACTAGCTAATACGAAAATACATATAACATGCATATAACTCTTATACTTTATAATCAAGCATTTCACACTGTGGCTCGGCCACACCTTTATAGGGTTAATGTCCTGTACACAGGTGGCTCTGCCACTCTCCCAAGGAGTATGTCCTGCAACTAGTAGTTGTATTGAATGATTTACTGGCACACTAGTGCCCCCAATTAGTTAGTGGGAGGCGGGATCAGCGCCTGGTGACCGGTGTAGGTGCACTTGATGACTAACAATACCTCCCGGTCACTGTGGTGACCACACCACACCACTTCACAAAGGGTCCGTAGTGTTGCTCCAGCCTTGCGCCGACACTCTGCTCTGCTGTGCGGTCTGTTCTCCAGACCAAGATGGCGTCCGCAACTCTTGCAAATGAACCAGCACTAATGGGATGCTTCCCTAAATGCTACGGCCGTCCCTACAAAAGCGGCACCCTACGGTGACAGGGGTTATACTCCTGGGGGCTGGGGGAATGTATCTGTCCTAAGCGGAAGGGTCACTGACCCTCCGCTCGCACACACGAGGTTCCGCCACCTTCCTCCTTCTCCTCTCTCACTCGTGTGTCTGCCCACACGCTTCCTGTCTCTTCCCTATCCAGAGTCTCACACCCTATTGGTCCCCAGCCTCAGCTGACTCCTCCACAGTTCACAGTTCAGAGTTCAACCCCCAAAGTCCCGCCGGATTGGTTGCCGTTCGCGCGCTTTCCTCGCGCATGCGCAGCCTTGCTATTCACACAGTGACCTTACTGGCAAAAGAACAGTATGGCGCTTCCTGCATTAGTAACAGCGCGGAACCCACACATATATGTACACATCCTTACATTCTCCCCTCTCCAGAATCCAACGTCCCCGCTGGACTACCTTCATATATGAACTTATTTACACAGCCCTTCTCCCTTATATTAGGTTACACATTTCATTGAACAGTACCACCATAGATTGCATTCTATGCCGAGCCCACTGCTGAGCCTCATAATGGGGTGCCCCAAATTGATCGTACGCCATTCTCATGGGAGGCTGACTGGTTCTTTGACTTCGCCGAGGTTGGTCCTCCTCGGCTTCCTCCGCAGAGTATCCAGTCTCAACTGGTGGTTCCATCTCTACCCTTGAGGGGTTTTCAGCATTAGTAAAGTCTCTCTGGGGTGTGACACATGGGCTTTGTGGATCTAATGACTGACTCATTGGAGTCAGATTGTCAATGTTCGGGCCAAGAGGCTCTTTACCCGTAGCTCCTTCGGGAGATGCCCCCGCGGCCGGAAGGCCCCTTTGAGAGGTTCCTTCCATCGGATCCTCAGAGGTGGCAAGTTTTACAGTCTCTAGGCCATCCTCTGGGTTTCCAACTTCTCCATCTATTGGTGTAGCGGGTAGTTCCAACTCGTCGTTCCCTACTTGAGGTATGGGAAGCAGGTGATTCCTATGCCACACTTTTACGCGGCCTTTGGAGTCCTTGATCCGATACACGGGAAGGCCAGGCATCTGTGACTCCACCTCGTACACACCTTCCCGCCAACGGTCAGCCAATTTATGTTTCCCAGGAACACCTAAGTTGCGTAAGAGAACCGCATCCCCGGGGTGAATTTCCTTGTGACGCACTTTGTGATCATAGCGTCTTTTATTTCCCGCATTCAATTGCGCTGTCGCTCTTTCAGCCAATTTATAGGCCTGCTGCAGACTATCCCGTAACCGCTGTACATATCGGAAGTGCGTTGGTAGATATCCGCAGTCGCACATCCACCGGTAATCGGGCTTCTCTTCCGAACATCAAAAAGTACGGGGTGTACCCGGTGGACTCATGCCGGGTACAATTATAAGCATGTACCAATGTCTCCACGTGCTTACTCCACTCCGTCTTTTGTGAGCCTGTCAGGGTTCCTAACATATCTAATAAAGTGCGGTTGAACCGTTCGGGCAAAGCATCCCCTTCGGGGTGGTACGGGGTGGTACGTGACTTGGCAATGTTCAGTAGTGTTAGCAATTCCTTTATCAGTGTACTCTCAAAGTCCCTGCCCTGATCAGAGTGGAGGCGATTTGGTAATCCATAATGAATGAAATACTTTTCCCACATGACTCGGGCCACCGTTACGGCCTTCTGATCTTTCGTAGGGAACGCCTGGGCGTACCTGGTGTAGTGGTCAGTAATCACTAGTACATTGCTAATGCCCCGGCTGTCGGGCTCAATACAGAGAAAATCCATACACACCAGATCCATGGGGCCCGAACTTTTCAAGTGCGCCATGGGAGCCGCCCTGGTGGGCAGTGTTTTCCTTTGTAAGCAGCGATTACACCTTCGACAATGCTGTTCCACGGACTCTCTCATCCTAGGCCAGTAGAATCTATCCTGTAGTAGACCGAACGTCTTATCAATGCCCAGATGGCCATGGTCATCGTGGAGGGCCCGAAGGACCATGTTCCTCAAACGCTCCGGCAGGAACAGCTGACGGCGATCGGGATGGTTGTGATATGGGATCACCCGATATAACAAACAATTGTCCATTTCGAACTTTCCAAACTCATTCAACAGGAGTTTCACCAAGTTTTTGGGGGCTTGCTTGAGTATAGAGGGATTTTCTTGTTGTACCGCTTGACGGGCCAGCTCCACTATCGGGTCTTGAGTCTGGTAATGCACTAGATCCCTCCACTAGATGATGTTATCTTCTGTGATATTCATCCCTTCTCGACCCTGATAGGCCCGGGGAATGGCTCGCGAGTGACACCCTAAAGAATCAGCAACCCGTAGTTCCGAGAATGCCACCTGATTATTGACTACCGCAGCCACAGAGCAGAGAGCACGGATTCCGGGACCCGGTATTTCTTCCCATACTTCCTCATCAGGGGTGGATTGAAGGCCGGGTCGACGAGACAGGGCGTCGGCCCCTATGTTGGTGGGTCCTGGTTTGTATTTAAGATTGAAACTGTAGTTGGCCAGGGCAGCTAACCAACGGTGTCCCGTAGCGTCCAATTTGGCGGACGTATTTATATAGGTCATGGGATTATTGTCCGTGCGTACTTCGAACTGTACCCCATACAGGTAGTCGTGCAGCTTGTCCACCACTGCCCATTTCAAGGCCAAAAATTCCAGTTTATGGACCGGATAGTTCTGCTCACTAGGTGTCAAGCTTCGGCTCGCATACGCCACTGGGCGGAGCCCCGTCTCATACTTCTGATGCAGGACAGCCCCCAGCCCACTAAGGCTGGCGTCTACATGTAGGACGTATTCACGTTCCGGATCAGCATAGGCCAAGACCGGGGCCTGGGTGAGGCTGGTTTTTAAGTTCAGGAATGCCTGTTCACATTCTGGGGTCCATTTCTCCCCAAAGGGTGTTTGCGCCGTGACCCCTTTTCGTTCTGTCTCTCCCGGATAGATCTTTAAAAGATTGTTCAACAGCTTGGCTTTGCTGGAATAGCCTTCCACGAACCGCCGGTAGTAGCCACAAAATCCCAAGAAGGACCGCAACTCTTGGACATTATGGGGTCTAGGCCAATTCACCACAGCCTCTATCTTCCCTAGATCGGTGGACACTCCTTCAGCCGAAACGATGTGGCCCACATACGTCACAGAGGACCGACAAAACTTGCATTTGTCCAGAGACAGTTTGAGGCCCTCCTCCTGAAGTCTATCCAGTACCTTCATCAGCCTCTCGGAGTGTTCCTCTAGAGTTCGCCCGAACACTATAATGTCATCCAGGTACACTAAGCATTCTTGCGGGTTCAGGTCTCCGAGAGTCTTCTCCATCAATCTCTGGAATGTGGCCGGAGCCCCGCAGATCCCTTGCGGCATGCGGGTAAATTGATAAAAATCCTAATGGGCAGATGAAGGCAGTCTTTTCTTGGTCCTCCTGGCCCATGGGTACTTGGTAGTACCCGGACCTAAGATCGAGCACACTGAACCATTTACTTCCCGTCAGAGCGTTCAAGAGATCCTCGATTCGGGGCAGTGTGTACTGATCGGGGATGGTGCGGGTATTCAGGGTTCTGTAATCCACGCAGAGACGGACCGTCCCGTTCTTTTTGCGGACTACCACGTGAGGCGTAAGGGCTACGAGATCCTTGCACGATGCCAGCCCCCTCCATCTCGGCGAGTAATCTCCTCACCTCTTCGACGTCCCGGGGTGCGAGCCGGCGGGAGCGCTCCCGGAAGGGGGTAGCGTCGCTCATTCGGATGGTATGGTGGGCACTGCGACTGCACCCCACATCCATATCACTAGTGGAGAACACGCTCCTTCGGTCTTGTAGCTCGACTTGCAGTCTCTTCCTCCATTCATCCGGGAGCGGAGAGTCTCCGAAGTCGAATTCCAACAACGAATCAGAGGTAGGAGGAGAGTACTTGGGTCATTTCGTCGAGGCCTTCTCCTTGGGAGTCACGGGGTATATTCTCCCCAGCATCTGACGCCGATCAATATTCATGGGATAAGGGGAGATATTCCGCACGTACACCCAGGTGCGATCCGGAATCTTCCCGGGCCATTTCTTTACGGAGGCCAGTACTTCGTAGCCCAACCGTTGTTCGTCTTGGGCCACGCTTTCCAAGGCGAAGAGCTGATCCTCCGGCCGTCGTCGGGGATAGTGGCAAGCAGCGACCATCATTCGTCCTTCCCCCGGGGGAATTTGAGTCAGTCCCCATTCTTGACTGTAGAGTACGCCATGCTCCTCTTCGGTCGCAATTTTACCGCAGACCTCTTGGAGGGCGGGGCAGGCTGCTAGGGCCAGCAGCGGGGCTTCTCCCGCTTCTTGCAAATACATGCGGAACACTGCGCGCACAATGTCAGCGTTAGTCCCCAAGATGATTGGAGCGCTGGGGTGATCCTGAGGTTCGGGGCACACTAAGGCCTCCACTTCCATGGGATGATGTTTACCAGTGTTCAGTTGGGGAATATCTAACTGCACCTTTACTACTCCGTCTATGGGGTAATCCTCATGACTCAATCCCCTTAGTCGCAAGGCATCCGCAGAGAGCAACGGTAATCGATGTAGGTGTTGGTCGTAGAAGGGCCGGTATACGATGGTCACCTGGGATCCCGTGTCCAACAATGCGGCGGCGTAGATGCCCTCGATAACTACCCGAATAATGGCGGCGGGGCCGATTCGGTTGCTTGGGGAGGGCAGCGACGCCTCTCCATCCTCCAGGGTTTTGCACGGCATCGACTGCGCTGGCCGGGACGCCGTTTTCCGCAAGGTGGGGCAACGGGCACGCAGATGTCCCATCTTCCCACACGCGTAGCACTGCGTTTGGCTGAGGTAATTCTCGCTTCTCCCGGTTGGTGAACTTCGCCCGGTCGGGGGACAAGGTCTGGGCGTCACTGGTGCGCTGGCATCCTCGGGGTCGGGATCCCCCGGTTCGGGCACGTCGGCCTTGGGTTCCACTTTCTTGACTTCCTTACTCCCGGGCTGGGGCTTTTTCCCAGGGGCTAGGTCACGTCCTAACAACACCGTCTCGTGCGCTTGGACCCGATCCATTAGGTCGTGAAACGATAAGGCTTGCCCGGGCGTTAGGCAGCTACTGACCCGCACCGACACGGGGTGCAGGGGTAGGAGCCCCCTCAACAGCTGAGTGGTGCGCAGTCCATTGGCTTCCATCCTTGGCAACACGCCCTTCCTCACCAGATTCCATAAGTCCAGGTGCAGTCGCCTGAGGAAGTCGGATACCATTTCCCCTTCCTTCTGGGCTAACGCATGGAATTTGGCCATCAAATAAGTATAAGTATCCACCGGAGCCCCATACGCCTTCGTCAGGCAGTAGATGAGATCCGCTGCATCAGCCTCCGGATTGTCATCTCGGTAGTAGTGCACCATGTGGGACGCGGGGGGCCGTAAGCACTCAACGATGCGCTGTCTTCGGACCGCGTCCGTGCAGGTCCATTCAGGCAGTACCTGTTCTGTATGATCCAACCAGTCCTCTATCCCTACTTCCCCTTGGGGCGTGGGTTTCTCACCGGAGAAGGCCTTTAACTTCCTATATTGGAGCGACTGGGTGGTGTTGTGGAGAGCGGCTGCTATCGCGGGAATAGAGGTTTCTCCCGGTAAGCTATCCCTGACTGCGGGGTAGGTGTCCAGTTTTGATAGGCTAAGTCGGTTGAGGCCAGACCGCAGGCCGGGCGGGGTGGACGAGGAGCCTAGGCTCAGGGCTGCAGGCCAGCGAGGCTGCAGGCCACGGTCAGGGGAGTGGTCTGGGCCCCCAGCCACGGCACCTACTGTGGGTGTATACTCTCTCTGTGGGGTGGAAGTGGCCAATGGTGCAGGGGTGTCCACTTGGACTATGGGGCAGCGTATCCCCGGGGCCTCAGGCAGCAGCAGTATACAGGGCAAGGCCTCGGGGCATATGTCTTGTTCAGTGGCATACAAGACCCGGCGCCAGGCCTGGTCGCAGTCGTAGAAGTGGTCTTGTACTTGGGCATTGTCCAGGAGCGGGAGCTTTCGGACCTGCTCGGTCACAGTACCTAACGAGATCGTGGCGGGGACGTGGCCCAGCGCGAAAGCACGATTCAAGGGAATCCCGCACCGCTGGGCCCACTTGCGCACTTCGAGCGCCGAGGGCACCGACATGATGTGGGTTGGTTGCACAATAGAGAAAAAAAGGTGGGGGCACCCCAGGTCTAAGATCTCAGCAGCGCCTCCAAATGTAGCCCTTTTTGTGAACCCCTGCACAAAGGAACTACTGATGCTGTGTTTTACCTGTGGCTCCAGGAGCTCTAAGCCTCCGCTGTTGGGGAGCCTGGGGTCTTACCCTCTATTATCATGGTGCAGCGCCTCCACTTACCCAGGATCCCCATTGTAGAGAATCTACCCTGAGTAAGAAACATACAACTGTATTGTGCAACAAGCAACCTTTTACTATGATACTAGCTAATACGAAAATGCAACGTACATATAACATGCATATAACTCTTATACTTTATAATCAAGCATTTCACACTGTGGCTCGGCCACACCTTTATAGGGTTAATGTCCTGTACACAGGTGGCTCTGCCACTCTCCCAAGGAGTATGTCCTGCAACTAGTAGTTGTATTGAATGATTTACTGGCACACTAGTGCCCCCAATTAGTTAGTGGGAGGCGGGATCAGCGCCTGGTGACCGGTGTAGGTGCACTTGATGACTAACAATACCTCCCGGTCACTGCGGTGACCACACCACTTCACAAAGGGTCCGTAGTGTTGCTCCAGCCTTGCGCCGACACTCTACTCTGCTGTGCGGTCTGTTCTCCAGACCAAGATGGCGTCCGCAACTCTTGCAAATGAACCAGCACTAATGGGATGCTTCCCTAAATGCTACGGCCGTCCCTACAAAAGCGGCACCCTACGGTGACAGGGGTTATACTCCTGGGGGCTGGGGGAATGTATCTGTCCTAAGCGGAAGGGTCACTGACCCTCCGCTCGCACACACGAGGTTCCGCCACCTTCCTCCTTCTCCTCTCTCACTCGTGTGTCTGCCCACACGCTTCCTGTCTCTTCCCTATCCAGAGTCTCACACCCTATTGGTCCCCAGCCTCAGCTGACTCCTCCACAGTTCACAGTTCAGAGTTCAACCCCCAAAGTCCCGCCGGATTGGTTGCCGTTCGCGCGCTTTCCTCGCGCATGCGCAGCCTTGCTATTCACACAGTGACCTTACTGGCAAAAGAACAGTATGGCGCTTCCTGCATTAGTAACAGCGCGGAACCCACACATATATGTACACATCCTTACACTTACATACTGTAAATGCTTTATTCTATTAAGGTTTTCGGAGCCTTCTGAATAAGTCTAAGGTCTGCTTTACTTTGTTTTTTGAGACTGCATATTAATCAAGTGCTGCTTGGCAAAAAAAGGGTAATCAGTGTTTGACTTTAAATAATAAGGAATCAAGTAGCTGTATCTGTTTAAGCTCCACCCACTCAAATATAGCATCATAGCTCAAACTTTCACACACACATACACCTGATTTTATGTAAGAAGAAATAGTGATTCTCATCTACGACCATAGATCAAACTTCCAACAATAGATTTGGTTAAATGCTTTCGCATAACATAGGTTTGTCTTTAGCTACTGTACACAATATCCATATCATAGAACAGTAAATACTGTACGTCAGAAAATTATTTATTTTTGTGATAAACTGTCATAACCTTGTAATTCACAGCCGGCATATTGTTCTGTGTTAAAGATGAATATAGCTAGACATATTTACCATGCATAAATAGCTAAAATAGCAAAGATTCTCAATCAAATGTTGTAGAAAGCAAATCGTTTTTCTAACTTTTTGATAATGGTCCTGTCTATGAAATTGTATACTAAGAGCAAATAATTATATTAATCGTAGCATGCAATGAATAAATATTGCACAACATGTTTAGTAAGAAATGCTAGAAATGTGCCAAAACAAGTCTACGTGCATAAGCTTGTCTATGATGCCTATGATTAAAATAAATCCTAAGGGGAAATGCCCATAGATTTGTAATATGAATAAACAACCACACCTAAACTTGTGAAGCCTTATAGTCTAAACATGACAATTCACTGTGTGAGCAGAAGAAATGCACTTGCACGATAACAGTGGTTTAACTTTCTACTTTACAGTAATGTTGTTTAATGCATGAAGAAAATGTAGCATGAAAAATAAAATACTTAAAATATGACTGTATCTGACTGTATCAAAATTATCAGAAATCTGCCAACTGGAATCATATACAGTAGAGGGATTTGGGTTCCACCCATTCAACCAGGGTGGTATTCAGGGTGCACAAGGGTAATAAGTAAATTAATTACAACACAGAAAGAGGTGTTTCTCTCCACTGATGTAGAAAAACTAGAATACCAAATTGCATGCACTCACTGGATAACCTACGGGAACCATTACAGAAATAAAGAATGGTAAAGGGCAATCCAACATGGCAGGTTTACATAGATGTATAGCATTTTATGAAGAATTAATATTGATAACTAAAGATGTGTGAACCGCTAAAAATCTGTTTCCTGGATTTTCCTGAGTTTTTAGTTCGGATTGTACGAATTTTAATCCGCATGGATCATTGAAAATCCCTCCAAGCGGTCAGTTTCTCGAATTTTAAATAATTGTATGTTGGGTTTAACGTAAATCCAACCAGTGAACCGTGTTTATTTCCAATCCAACGTCGGAATGTAAGAGAAAAGTACTACTTTAAAAAAAAAAAAAACTTGGATTAATTCTCCATTATAAATTTGAGCCGCAGGTATAAAAGGCCACTCCCAGTCATGCCTGTACAATGATTTTGGTGAGGGAAAGCAGAGAGAGGAGAGAGAGGGAGAGGGAGGGAAAGTGGCACACACAGACACAGTAAATTGTTGAATGTTTTTTTCTTCTTTTTTTCTATTTTGTTAAAATATTATTTTCTCTTAGTTTTTTAATTTGTTGCATTTTTCTTATTATTATAAGTACCTTGTAGGCATCACAGGGGTGCAGTAGCCTGCCCAGCAGAGCCACCAACATGGTGTATGCATACTTCCACTTTCCCAGCCAGTGTTCGGTGACCTTTTCTGATGTGGTCCACTGCATGCTTTGTTACGACTGAGACGGATCAAACATAATTGTACACACGACCACGTCAATATTCAGCAATCAGATATTCTGATTGATAAATTCATGGAAATAAACTACAGCTAGCCAACTATCAGTGGAGCCACAGAAAAAGCGAATAAAGTTCAGAGAAGTGAACTGGCTAAATAAAAAATTAAATGGAGAACAATCAAGAATATAAAATGTCCTTTATTACCCAGTACAATAGGGAGCGTCCAAGATTACAAATATTCTTTGTAAGCATTGGCATATTTTAAAGAATTATCCGGTCATTAAAGACCACATACCAGATAAACCTAATATATTTTTTAGCAAAGCGCCCAATTAAAACATTAAACTGGCCCCCACCACCTTTAATTAAAACCAGAGACAGAACATAAAACACAGACAGAGCTCAGTGCACATCCAGTGAAACTTATACATGGTACAGTGCCTAAATTTGTATGTATAGGTATCTATTAAATAAAATGGTCTTTTAGTTTAACATTTTGGCCAAAGTGTTGTAAGCACCTGAGCCACTACACAGCAGACCACATCTCAAGGTTCCCTAACACTAATATAAATTCTTAATAACCTGTGCATTACCAAGAAGAATGATTTATAATAAATCTGTCAAAATTAGTTGCATAGTTCTAAGTCTGATTGAAGCTTTTATTAACCTGTACATTACCAGGAAAAGCACTCTGTATTAGATTTGTCACAATCATACTGCAAGCAAGCAAGTTCCCCTGAGAGTGGGAGATGCTATGGAGTGAGCTTTTAACCATTTAAATGTGGGAGGGGTTGAGCTTCAACAAGATAGAAAGAGCCACCTTCCAATTAGCTAAGACCAGCTGAACAAGAAGACCATTTTATTTAATAGATATCTATACATATATATTTAGGCACTGTACCATGTATAAGTTTCGCTGGATGTGCACTGGGCTCTGTCTTTGTTTTATGTTCTGTCTCTGGTTTTCAATATATATTGCCATGCTCAGTAGCACTCCTCTGTGACACTTATATGCTTATATATATGTTGTGGTTATTTTGGGGGTTCAATATGAGCTTGCAAGTGTCCTGTATGTTTCCCCACACCTTTAAAAGAATATTGAGACAAATCAGAGTTGGCTAACTAAACGCAAAGGATTCTATGGACGTGCAAAGCATGCATACATAAGAATGATAAGTTAATTTTAAATCTAATTTTACTGGAGAAGTGTTCAAAATAGAGAATTGCATAAATTGTAAATCAGACTTTGTGGTCTACATGTTGGAGTGCCCATGCAGCCTCCAATATATAGGATGGACTTCAAGACCCCTAAGGGTCTGGATCCTGGAACATCTGGGAAATATTAGGAAAGGCATTCAGACACACAACTTTAGTATCCATCATCAATCTGATCCCAAAAATCTGTCATGCAAAGGCATAGAGCAGGTCTCCAGGAATTTGAGAGGAGGGGACAGATTAAATGATCTAGCAAAAAGAGAAACTTATTGGATCCATAAGATGCATACTCTGATCCCCGATGGTCTAAATGTAGACATTGATATTGGGGCTTTTATCTCTTGATTTTTATGGGCACACCTTTCACCTTGATGTCTTATGGTTCTGTTATATTATTCAGATTTTTACACCCATTGGGTGCTACTCTTTATTGATAACCTCAGATTTCTTCATTTAAACTTTACATTTTTATGGTCTATCAATTTTGATTGGTGCATATTAATTATTGCATTCCATCTCCGTTTTTCTCTTTTTAGAATTTGCGCCATATTATGCGTCGTATTTTATTGTTATTAAAGGGATAGGTTCCTCATATATGATAGTTTATTTAGATATGTATTGTTTTGTATTAGCATAAATTATTGTATATTTTGCTCTTAGGGTCTATGGTGACACACTCACTTGTACACATGGACTTGATGAACTTGTGTTTTTCAAGATATTTAATTTAACTGTAGTAGTGCTTCAGATATATTAATTCATGCTGTATGTTAATTCATCTACCCTTCTAAAATGCCAACATATCAAAAATAGACATTATTGTGTTCATCGTATTCTGATTCAGAACAAGTGTAGTCAAAAACTGAAGTAGTAATTGAATAATGATATGAGAGGTACATAAATACTCCCATACATAAATAAGAAGTGGTAGGATGTGCTAAGATTCCTGACAAAGCTCTGGTGAAATGCGTTGAATCGTTTGCCTGCGCTAGAGTACAAGAGGCCAGAATCCTGGCAGGCCAGCTTCTTCCACCCTCACACCAGGTGTCACCGGAAGTGATGCTAGCAGTGATGTCAGAACACGGAAGAGGAGACCGAGAGGGTAGAAACTGGCAGAGAGATACTTGGGAACTCCCCAAGTACCAATGCGCATTGTCTTTGTGCAGAATGTGAGTGCACATTTGTATACCTCTTTTTGATTCTTCATATCAACTGTAGACATACTATACTATTGTGAATCTCTTCTGATTTTGAGATACACTGGAAGAATACCACTACATCCATTGGTCACTGATTAAGTGAACTACATCCTTGCTCCCGTCTGTAACGCCATGCTCACCACAAACAAGGCGGGACCCCGGTACTGAGGTGAGAATGGGTATAACGCCACACACAGTCACAGGGACACATCTGGAGTGTGGATGGTCAGGATTGGAGAGGGTAGAATGGTTAGGTACTTGCTGAGGTCTGAGGTAGGAGCTGGTAGAATGGTCAGTGTCCGTTTAGCTGTGGTCAGGGGATGGAGCCAGTAGGAGCATAGAGTTAGCCGTGGTCGGGATTGGAGAGATGCGGAAGGTCAGAGGTTAGCCGGGTAGGTAAGACAGAATTGCAGAGTCCAAAGTAAAGCTGGGTCGGTACACAGGAGATCAATCTGAAACAAGGCAACTAAGACAAGGCTAGGCAGGACAAGGAACCAGGAAGTGGAAGAACAGCGCTAACTATAACTATGCTCAGCCAAAGTGCAAGTGGCACAGTTGAGCATATATGACGGAGCATGACCAATGAGAGAGGGGGGTGGAGCAGAGGCACGACCTCCACAGAGGCACTGATAGGGAGACAGACACAGGAGACAGGTGGGCATGATAATGAGCATTGACACGCAGCTAGGGAGCGGTGCACACTTGTACGCACCATGCGACATTGATGTGCGTCGCAAGCGGGGGCGGAGCCAGACTCTGCGTTTTCAGAAAAGCTCCTGCGTAGGGATGGTGGGGTTGCGTGAGACATCAGGTAAGGAGGGAGTGCGCCACGGGGGACATACTCCCTGATTCCTTACACCGTCACAGAGAGACTGGATCTCTGACATGCCACATATTTAAAGGGGAATTTGTGAGTTGGATACTTACCTTTAGATTCACTTTCCACTAGCACCTTAATTGGCTTCACTATTACACATTGTTTTTCATATATCCATGCTATAAGAACTTTGCTCCCCTTATCTAGACTTCGTGAATTAATTTGGACCAGAGAACAGTCTAAAACGGGTTGTTTGAGTTGCTTTTCATTTATTATCACACATTATGTCACATTGGTGGTGATTTATTAATTTATATATATAGCCATGGCTGGTCCAGACTATCTTTCTGCCTTCCTGTCACGTAAGCCCTAGTAGCTACAGGCAGTGACAGGCTACCATGTGGGGTTTAACCCCCCCCCCCCTCACGCAGCTTCCCTGAGCAGCAAGAGAGAAGGTGACACTGGGTTGGTGTTTCAGCCAATCATGGTGCAGACCCTGTGCCCTCCACTTTCTGCCTTATTATATCTTCCAAATTATAGGATCAGTTTTTCCTTCCCAGTCGGGGAAGAGAGAGAAACTCAGCCCCTCCTGCGGCTGATAGAACCCAAAATCTGTGCATAGCACAAGGCCTCAACATTACCTGCTGGCCAGCACCATCCAAGGGCCTGGAACACATTCTCCACAAGTATGCAAATGCTGTAATATCACCTGCAGTCGCAGTCTATTGGACAGAAGTATAAGAGAAAAGACTGTCATAGAAGGGACTGCCTCCAGCTCTGTTGGAGCCTACTGTGACTGGAGGCGCTGTCACCAATGAAAAGAACCTGAGGATCACCTAAAGCCTGTCCTGTTCCCCACAACATCGTGGCAGCTCATCTCTCCTGGACCCTCAAAGGTAAACAGCACTACACGGACCTGTATCCTAGGAAAAATCTCCCAGATGGGGGGCAGTGCTACATATATTTTCACTTTGTTCCACATTTAATAATATATTTATGTGTTTAATATCTGTTTATTGCACTTTCATTTCCACGAGTTTATGATTTACATGCCAGTATTCCCATTAATATTTGGCATTAAGCACTTTATTTGGTTCACCAAGTTCTATACAGGAGTGCCTAGTTACAATCCTTCCATTTTTAAGAGTTTCTGGTAGGTTGTTCCAGTCGTCAGGTGCACATTAAGAGAAGGAGCGACCGGATTCCCTTTAAACCTTGGGACCGTGAACAATTTTTCAGAGTCAGATCTTAGATGATAAGTGCTGCGTGTGGTATGGGATAAGGATTTTATTCAGATAGTTGTGTAGCTTGCCCAGAAAGTATGTGAATGCAGGACAGGAAAAATGTATTGTGGATCTGGACTCAAGGAACAGCCAATCTAGTGTAACGTTGCTGTCTGCAATATAGTATACAAACCCACAGAGCAGAGGTACAGTAGTTAGTGATACACTGAATTTGGCCAGGGATCAGAGGCTAAGAATACACTGGTAGTGATGTCCGGTCCCAGGTTGAGGCAGGTGGCAGGCAAAAATAGTCGGTTCCGTTTCCGAGGTTGAGGTAGGAGGAAGGCAAGGGTGGTCGGGTACTTTTCTCGGGTCTAAGCAGGCAGAGTACAAGACAGGGATGTCAGGTCATACTTCCAACGTCACAAACAAGATCAACCACAAGGACAGGGGAAAACACAGAACAAGGAATCATACCCAGTATACAGTTGCAGCAGCCGTTATCCAAACATTTCACGATTTGTATTCCTGGGCATACCCAGGTCGTGCCGCATGATTTCTTAAAACTTTCCCGCGTTAAGACGCGTGTTTACTAGTGTTTTAATTGGGTGTAGAAAATGGCATTTTAGCGTTGTCTGCAATACCGTTGAGAAACTCAAGTGGGCGATCGCAAGTTGTTGTCTTAAAATCTAAAAATCTAAATGCAATTCACCTGTCTTTTATTGCCGTACAGTTCTGCATGTGTGTGTGTAATTGTAATTTGAAGATTAACGTTACGAGTTCATACTGTATACTGTACATGGGAAAGAAGTCCTTTCTGAGGCTCCTTAGTCATACACAAATCCTCTACTGCAGAAGATTACAAATATGAGCACAAGCAATAAAAAGTATTTTTAACGAATTAAATGTTGTATTTGTACAGGATAATAAAGGGAAAAGGAATAATACAAAAATACAAAGTCGCCTCTTCTTACGAATGTAAAATATTTATTCCGTGCATGCGTGTATGGTATGTCTAATTGGAACTTGGTTGAAACTCATATGCGTATCATCCCATTTATGCACATGCGTGTATGTCAAATTGGGACCTGGTTGAAATGCATATGCGTGTTATCACATTTATACACATGTGTGTATGTCAAATTGGAACCTGGATAAAACGCATATGCGTGTCATCACATTTATGCGCAGGTGTGTATGTCATTTCCTATGGAGTCGCTAGATACTGTATCTGCTAGATCCAATCCTTTTTGACTGAACCATCTGTGCTCAAACAGGGATATGCTGAAAACCTGCACTGTTGGGGTTCCCTGAGGCATGGATTTGGGAACCACTGTGCCTGACCGTAGAACAGTACTGTTGTTAGTGTATCTAGATAGTAAAAAACACTTTTATTTTAATATATTTTATTTATTATTTATTTTATTTTCTAGATTTATATATTATTTTGTACATTCTGTACAGTACTCTATACAGTTTATCAATTACACATTTTTATATATTGAAATGCCCAAAGAACTTTAGGTATACAGTAGTACTACTTTAAGTGTATAGACAGTAAAAACATGAACCCCACAAAAAGTATATTTAAAGAATAAAAAGTTGGATTTGTACAGGATAACAAAGGAAAAAAGAATACAAAAACATAACGTTGCCTCGTCTTCAAAATTTACAATCTTGTCTTTTTCTTCTTCGCAATGGTGGCTGCTTCTTGGATATCTAGGTCTGGAAAGACAGAGACAATATTCTATATTATCAATTGTGCTGTACATTAAGTTTAAAGTATGCCTGCATCTTCTATAGAGTTTACAGCATGATCTACTGTACTGTACACCAAGAATCACTGATTTATTGTAATTGGCTACTCATACAGGACTTATTCAACCAGTGTGTATTATTTCTGCTACAGTATGCTAAGTGTCAGACTTTCAAGTTAGTATTGCCACAACAATGTTACGTTCTATTGAGAAAAATGTTACTGTGTATCCTCGGCTAAAAGGAGCTCTAATCAAATTGTATCCAACAAAATGATGCATGCTAACAATAAGCATTAGGTTTTGCTAGAGGTTTACATTAGGTTTTGTGGGGTTGGGGGAGGAGGGGAGGGATTTGTTATGCATGGATTGGAGCACTGTGTCTTTCCTATCAGTATTGTTGTAAGAGTTTCCTGCACCAATGGGTTTTTTTTCCCTGCAGGGTGTCTTAGCCCAGCTACAGACATGCAAAATACAAAACATAAATAGAAAAAAATTATTATACCATGCTGCCAGTACAGTCCATTGTTAAACTGTAAAATTGAAAAAAAAAAAACATTAAACAATGAAACAATTTAAAACAATGAACTATCTTTTTACAATATTTAGATTAAAAACATTATCAGTCGTCAAACAATTCGATGGAGCTCCACGGAGGAGCCATTGTATGCCTCAAAAGGCCATTGATGCTGTCTCTCATGTTTCTAGCAATACCAGTGGTAACATTAAAATAGCGCTTCACTTCTTCCCTAATTGTGTTCCTTAAATTTTCAGGAAGAGCCTTCTTGTCTTTATTGCCGTAAAAATTGACATTGTGGGTCCACTCACTGTACAGCTCAAAGCAGACGTGGTGTTTAAAGATGAACTGGGCATATTTCTGTGGTAGACCAGCACATCTGATTTTGAATTTATCCCGGACGCTCTGGGGCAGTTCTCTCAGCATGATGACTGGGAGTTGTACAATCCTAGGTGCTGGAGAGGGTGTGCTTCTGGCAGCAGGCGGGGGTAGATGGTCTGGGAGGATGCTTTCCTCCTGTCGTGGCCTTACCGGGGTTGTCATCTCCTCCACCACAAGGGCATACATGTATTCTGCAGACGGAGGGGGTGAGCGTGGGGGAGCCCATGGTGTGCTTGGTGTTGGCACCTTGAAGTTCAAATCCAGGGATTGAGAGGGTGCACGGGTGGGAGAAGGGGGTATGTGGTTCCTCCATGGTAGAATAAGGTGCCTCCAGGCCACCCTCCTGCATCAGACATACAGGGGCAGGGACTCTAAGCAAAGAATAGATCTCCGCGATGTTCCTCTCAATCTTATCCAGATGAACACCCATGCCACCCCTGCACCTATCCATATTCTCCATGACTGCGAAAAGACGCTCTATCTTGGCCTCCATTCGGTCCCTGTATTGCTCTGTAGAGTTGTCAGTGATGTCGACACCACTGAAAACATTCAGCATGCGGACGAACGAGCTGGATCTGGTGCAAGGAGTGCTGGGTGCTGGAGCAGGTTAGATGGGGTTTTTCCAGATGAGTATCAGCGTTGATAGTTGCAGGAGCAGGTGAGCTTGGGGTTTCCGGATGAGCATCGTGGGCACTTACATGTATGGGGCCCATACAAAGAGGTTTTGTGAACTTGATTTTGACCTTTTCTTCTTCACATAATAAGGAACAGGGTTCTTTGCCTTTGGAATCCTCATAACATTTTCTTTATTCTCCTTTGGCTTTCGCTTTGGCTTGGAAACAGCTTCCGCCTTTCGCTTTCTCATGGTCGGCACGGCAGAAGAACGCTGGTTCCTGCATCTGTAGAATCAGTTTGATCCATGGATGCAGATGGAAGAATGCACAATACAGTATCTGGACAATAGCTCCTTCAGATAGAGATCAGCGTGTGGGAGGCTATGCAATTTGTGTCCCCTTTTATGCACTGAGCTCCCATTTGAATTTTTTGTCGGGCATAGACACGAGCTTTAGGTGTTAAAAGTGGACGTACAGTGCCTAACCTGTCGAGCGAGGTCCATCTCATTGTATAAATACACCATTACTTATGTTGATCCAATGCACATTCGAATACACATTGAACACACACACATCGAATATACATTCCTCTGTGCTTGATTCTTAAAGTAGCAACCATACCACCTTTAGACGCGAGTGCAGGCAAGTGCAGAAAATGGCATTTTAGTGTTCTGGTTTTTAAACACCTGAAATTGACACAGTAGCACAGTACTATACACATTACAATTCATTCATTTCATTGCATTTCATTGCACACAAAGAAACAGAATCCATGAAATTCAAACAAAGCAACCGTGATAAACACTTGTGCCTGGGGCGATTGGCTGCGTTAATGCTGCGTAGAGTACAGCAGCGCACACGAAAACGGCTCCGTGATTTGTTTGAATAACAGCCGCTGCATCTGTATGTCATGTATTTGTGATGACTTAATTTTGGGCCTACTCTAACAAATTGTTCTCTTTTCCTTTACACTGTAGGACGACAAAGCGTCTGGTGGACAAAATCAGTGAGGCAAATGATGCGCAATGTGCAGCAAGAGTCAAGACTGCTCTAGAGAACACTCATAATATCACAGCATCTGAGACCAGCATCAGGCAGATGAGACGATAATTGGTATGGAAATATGGACGTGTAAAGTAAGTCTCTTACTGTAAAAAAGTACAGTACTGTACTCTATATTGCATATAGTACTAAATAAAGAACAGTATACAGTAGTAATAACCCCCGTGAATACTTTATACTACAGTATAGTAATAAAGTTCAGTATATTGCAATAGTACTGTACTGTATGCATAGTGCAGTGCTGTACAGTAGTTACAGTAGGACAGTACAGGTAAAGTGTTGTACAGTACACTAATGTACTATACAGTAGGTAAAAGTGTGGTTTTACAGTACCTGTAAAATTCTTCCTTCTCACTACAGCGCGTATCCACTGATAAGGGATGCCAACAGGTTGAAGAGAGTGAAGCAAGCACATGCATGGATTAAAAGGGGCAAGACTTTTCAGGATGTCATCTTTTCTGATGAGACAACTGTAGCCCTTGAGAGATTTGCCACATTTGCATTCCACAAAAAGTGACGCCTATCTCTGAAGCCGAGGCCCAAGCACCTACTGAAGATGCATGTGTGGGGTGCGATCTCTAGATGTAGACCAGGATTCATAATCATCTTTGAGGGTAAAATAATGCACAAAGTCACATGCTGTAGCCTTATGCACTGTACAACTGTAGTGTATTTTGTACCCTAATGGTACATTTTTCTTCTTCTGTTCCAGGAATAATGGATAAAGAATTTTTCTAAGAAGGAATAGTCCCCCAGATTGTTGAATAGATTAGGCATGATTTCCCATCTGGTCACCGTTTCTCCAGGACAATGACCCTAAACATACCGCCTCAAGTGACTATATTCTTGCGAGCGGTATCAACTGGGTTAAGATGCCACCAGAGTAAGTGCTCCAGTGTACATTAACATTTTCTCATTGTTTTAAACTGTTTTTATCTGTTCAACTAATTCGCCATTTTTTCCCTCCCATTCCAGATCACCAGATTTGAACCCCAAAGAACAGTTGTGGCATGTGTTGAAGGATTATATAAGAAAGGTTGTTAAACATCAAAACAGGAGGAATTAACAAAAGCAATAATTAGATTCTGGAGCGACATACTCATAGTAGACAAATGCAACAACTATATATATATATATATATATATATATATATATATATATATATATATATATATATATATATATATATATATATATATATACAGCTAAACCCCGTTATAACGCGCCTCGCTATACCGCGATTCGGTTATAACGCGGTTTTCCCGTGGCTCCCGTTTTAAAAAAATAAATAAAAATTAAAAAAAAAAAAATTAAAAAAAAAAATTTTTTTTTTGCACACTGCACACACTGCACACACTCCACACACTCACTGCACACACACTGCTCATTGCTCACACTGCACGCACACTGCACGCACACTGCACACACTCACTGCACACTGCACACACACTGCTCATTGCTCACACTGACACACACTGCACACTGCTCACACTGACACACACTGCACACACACTGCTCACACTGACACACACTGCACACTGCACACACACTGCTCACACTGACACACACTACTCACACTGACACACACTGCACAGACACTGCTCATTGCTCACACTGCACACACTGACACACTGCTCATTGCTCACACTGACACACACTGCACACTGCTCACACTGACACACACTGCACACTGCACACACACTGCTCACACTGACACACACTGCACAGACACTGCTCATTGCTCACACTGCACACACTGACACACTGCTCATTGCTCACACTGACACACACTGCACACTGCTCACACTGACACACACTGCACACTGCACACACACTGCTCACACTGACACACACTGCACAGACACTGCTCATTGCTCACACTGCACACACTGACACACTGCTCATTGCTCACACTGACACACACTGCACACTGCTCACACTGACACACTGCACACACACTGCTCACACTGACACACACTGCACACTGCTCACATTGACACACACTGCACACACACTGCTCACCCTGACACACACTGCACACTGCTCACACACACACACAGCAAGGTAACCCAACCTCTGTGGTGCCTCTTCAACATTAACCCCCTCACAGCCAGGGGAAAGGGTGTCCGAGCGTCCGTGTGTCCCCCTCCCCTCTAGGCTGGTGTTATGGCCCGGGGCGGGGGGTGGGACATCATTATGCTGTGGGGGGGTGGCGGGGCCCTGCGCTGCGGCTGAGTGGCAGGATGACCCTGCGCTACGGCGGGCCCTGTACTGCTACGCGAGGGCCCTGTGCTGCGGCAGGGGGGGGGGGGGTTTGCGGTCTTCCGGAGACTGTGCTTACCTGTCTCCAAAGCAGCACATCCCGACAGTGATCACTTTAGGCACCCCTCACGTTCGCCGTGCGCATGCGCATGCGCCGTGCGGCTCGTGAGGTGTGGATGTTCCCTGCCAGTTCCCTCTGCTCCTCCTGAAGCGGGGACCAGAGGGGCATCCCCCCTCCCATCCCGCGGCCTGTCACGCGGTGACAGGGGGAAGCGGGGACCGGAGGGACATCCCCGCTCCCATCTCCTGTCCCACGGGATGAATATGCGCTGATGCGGCGGCCATTTTATTTTTTTTAAAATTAGCGCGACCCCGTTACTAACACGGTGGTCTCGGGGTGGACCCCGAGGACCGCGTTATAACGGGGTTTAGCTGTATGTATTTATATATATATATATATATATATATATATATATTGCCAGTGTGTTGCCTGTTCTTTTATAGCATAAAGGGAGTGCCACCGGAATGTAGTAAGGTACTTTACTGTACTGTAGTGAGGTCTGTGCTTACTGTACTCTCCACTTTCTATATATATTATACATTTGTATTAGACATGTGTGTACTGTCTTACCTATTATAGTTATATACAGTATACAGGCAGTCCTCGTTTTACAACGCTTCACTTTACAACGAATGGCTTATCCAACGCTAAGCAATGCATACCTATATTCATTTTTACAACGCCAAAATGGCTTATCCAACGCTCTTATGACGCTTTGCAATGTTTATGTGTATATAATGTATATAATGTATATAATATATATATATATATATATTGTGACATAGTCCAAAGATGTTAGGCAGCTTTCTGCCCCATTTTAGAGCAGAAAGTGCAGGAATAGCTAAAAATGATCCGGTCCACAGCTTCACATTAACTCAGGCAGCTGGATGGAAAATCCAGACCACAGATTACAATGGCTCTAGTTCTCCCTCACCTGCTCTTCTAATCACATGCACAGGTATTTAGAGCAGAGAGGTTTTGCATTTCTCTCTCTCTCCTTAGAGCCTGGAGGCTGGGGGTATCGCTGCTCCCCTGTTTCCAGTTTCGGGGTTGACAGCCCCTCCAAGTATCACAGTACCAGAGGATTTGCCTGGACACGGGACCGAGTTCCCACCACGAACAGATAAGACCAAACAAATGTTTACTGCTGTTGCTAAAAGACTGTGCTGTATCTAAGTGACCCTAAATGAGAGGGCATTGTTTTAAGCTGGGGAACCAGGTTAGTTGGCCAGCAGCTGTTAGAGAGACTGATTCTATGTGTAGTTAGATCCCTGAAAGGGATAGGATTTTGTTTATATAATTTGGTTTCTTTTTACTTGAAATAACAGTGTGGGAAATACTGTAACAATGAAATGAGTGAACTGTTGAATGAAAGTATCTGAGTACCTCTAACCTACACATGTTAAAGCTGCAGTACCTTACTTGGATGAAAATAAAGCAGGCAGAAGCCTGAGTTAAGCAGCTTAATACTTTGCATGATCCTGTTTTTGTATTAAATAACCCTAGAAGACTGTGTCGGGAAGAACCCAGACAGACGTCAGCACTACAAAAGAGGGGCGTTTGTCACATATGGTGGAGAATGCGGGCAGACACTAAAAAAAGTCTGTGGGTTTGCAAATAAATGTGGGGGTTTAAAATGGCCGCCGAGCTGAACTAAAGTACAGATGCTATGAGTGAAGTCTGTCCCACTGTGTATATCAGTTGTGCTTCTAGCATACACAGAGAATGTGCGAAGTGTGGATGCAATAGCACCCTGAACCCAAACAGAAAACCAAAATGTTTTGCTGAAAAAAAAAAAAATTGCATCTAGCAAGTGCTGTTTGTAAAGCTAATGCCTTTTGCTGAAGTGAGTGAATTTGCAGCTAGCAAGTGCTGTATGTAAGCTGCTGAAGTGAGTGAAATTGCAGCTAGCAAATTGTCCCTGCCGGGTTTCTAAAATGGCCGACGTGAAATGTTTGTTGTGTAATGTACGTAACCATACAAAACAATGTCCCTTCAGGCCATACGATGATCACGACCCTGGAGGAGAGCCGTACCCACAGATGAATTTAGTATGCTGGGCCTGTCGTGAAGTAGGTCACATGGAAGATGTGTGCCCCAAAATTTTCAAAGACAAACAGCTGCAAAAGCAAGCAACGCCCTGTGAGTGCAAGCAAGATGTGGAAGCTGATAACAGTGAGTGTGTGCCCAGTACCACTGATATCTCTGGAGCTAATAAAGCAAAAAGAAAGAAAACTGTTCCTCAAGTCACAGGGGAAGTGACCGAGCCACTTGAACCTGCACTGTCAGGACATGCGTCAGAAAGGCGCCGAGATGAGCAACAGCCCATAGGGCCTGGCGCAATCGTCCCAGGAATGACGACACGCCTAGAGATGACAAAGGCTACTGCTACCATCATAGGCAGAGAGCCAAGCGAATCAAAGAAAACAAGAACTGACTGGAAACTATGCTATGAGATGTCCCAGAAAGATGTGCAAAACTTCATCACAGAGTTAGGGGTTTCTCGGCAAGAGGCTAGCGAGCTTAAAGCAGAGCTGGAACTCTCACGCCATGAGGTCTACGCTCGCAGCACAGAGCTGTGTACATTGAAGAAAACCTATGAGAATACCCTGAGTAATTTAGAGACTGTAAAAAGAGAGAATGTAAGTCTGACACAGAAAAATTCAGACTTGACTGACCAGATCAGTGAAGGTGATGAGAAGCTTCACCAAGCAGGAAAAGTGGAGAAGCAATTGATCCAGGAAAAGTTAGAAATGCAGGAAGCACTGCAGAATACAGAATCAGCGGCGATCCAGGCGACACAAACTACAGAGCTCCAAAAAATGGAGGCGCTGATGCAAACCCAGAGCAAGCACCAGAAAGAGGTGAAGACCCTGAGGGAGGTCTGGCACGATCAGGTTGAAGAGCTGCAGAAGCAGATGGCTGAGCGCGAGATACAGTGCGCCAAGAGAGAGGAGGTGTCCGTCCGTCAGGTGGTTTGCCTGACACTGCGCTATAAAAGCGAGATGGCCGATATCTACAAGCAGCTGGACCACACGGCAAATGAGGGGGCCCGGCTGCAGCTGGAGCTGGACAAGACCCGGAAGGAGCACCTGCAGCTGCAGGTCAAGAATAGAGAAAATGAAACAGAGTTAAACCTCGCTCTGAAACAGATGACGGACATGGGAGAAGCGGCTAAAGTGGTTCAGTCGGGCTATCAATCCTACCTCCTAACCAAGCAAGCTGTACGTTCCTATACGTGTATCTTCAATGCTGTTGCAATATTACGATTTGCTATAAAGATGAAGTTGGAGAAAGAGATTCCAAGGCTAAAAGAGACACGGTCACAAAAGGAGACCAGGGAAAGTAAACTCAATGCCCTCACTGATGACAAAGAGGAAGGAGAAAGAATTGACTTTGATTGTGCTGCTGTTATTCCAGAAACAGATAGGCACCCTTCTGAGAATATACTCCCTGATCTGGAATTCAAAAATCCAGATCCTCAATTTCATTTACGTTGTCCAGAAGATTATCAAACTAGTGGACACACCCAGGACAACACAGAAGATGTTTTAGCCAAGTGGGTGGCAGTTCCTGAAAACACAAACTTGTTGACAGATCCTGATGACATGGTTAATATGGACTACATTTGTACAGAGGCAACTAGGTCTCCAAAACCCAAAGGCCTGGTAATGGCCACAAAAGGGAAATCAAAGATTGAAAAGAAAAAACAACGAAGGTTAACACGGCGCCTGAATAGTTCCATATCTCACCAATCTGGACCACACTGTGGAGCCAAGGAGAATCTGGTCCAAGGTTCTCATCAGAAGCTAAAGAAACAGTCCAGTCATTTGCAGGTTGCAGCGGACTATGAAATAAAGTCAAAGGATGCAATAGACTGGAAGTCAAAAAAAAAAAAAAAAAAAAAAAAGTTTGGGGGAACTGACCGATTTTTTTTTTTTATTACACGTGTGGACTATGTCACGGACACTTAACTATGCAAATAAGCATTTTGTCAATATTACAATGTTATATTGATTCTCTGTGTTGAAAATGTAGCTAAACTACAAATTAATATACAGGGTTGATGGCCCTTAAGATTACAAGGCTGTAGTATAAGAGAAAAAATATTGGTAGCTTACAATATGGAAAAAAAAAAAAAAATGCCCTTTTCGGTTGGTAAATTTATAATGAAGTTCATATTCGTATCATGTGAATACTTAATGTTGTACTGAGGAGTTAGCTCAAGTATTTCAGGTAGGACGCTCACCCCAGTGAGGTCCATGGCCGCTCACCCCAGTAGGTGTGAGCTGGGGAGGGGGATATGTGACATAGTCCAAAGATGTTAGGCAGCTTTCTGCCCCATTTTAGAGCAGAAAGTGCAGGAATAGCTAAAAATGATCCGGTCCACAGCTTCACATTAACTCAGGCAGCTGGATGGAAAATCCAGACCACAGATTACAATGGCTCTAGTTCTCCCTCACCTGCTCTTCTAATCACATGCACAGGTATTTAGAGCAGAGAGGTTTTGCATTTCTCTCTCTCTCCTTAGAGCCTGGAGGCTGGGGGTATCGCTGCTCCCCTGTTTCCAGTTTCGGGGTTGACGGCCCCTCCAAGTATCACAGTACCAGAGGATTTGCCTGGACACGGGACTGAGTTCCCACCACGAACAGATAAGACCAAACAAATGTTTACTGCTGTTGCTAAAAGACTGTGCTGTATCTAAGTGACCCTAAATGAGAGGGCATTGTTTTAAGCTGGGGAACCAGGTTAGTTGGCCAGCAGCTGTTAGAGAGACTGATTCTATGTGTAGTTAGATCCCTGAAAGGGATAGGATTTTGTTTATATAATTTGGTTTCTTTTTACTTGAAATAACAGTGTGGGAAATACTGTAACAATGAAATGAGTGAACTGTTGAATGAAAGTATCTGAGTACCTCTAACCTACACATGTTAAAGCTGCAGTACCTTACTTGGATGAAAATAAAGCAGGCAGAAGCCTGAGTTAAGCAGCTTAATACTTTGCATGATCCTGTTTTTGTATTAAATAACCCTAGAAGACTGTGTCGGGAAGAACCCAGACAGACGTCAGCACTACAAAAGAGGGGCGTTTGTCACAATATATATATTATATTATATTATACTATATCATATATTATATTATTATAGTATATATTATGTTATATTATATATAATACAGTATATACACTATATAATTTATGTGTATGCTGCATATCTTATTGCCTGTGTAAAATATTTGGTGTATTTTAGTGTTAAAAATGCCTTCAGGAACGGAACCTTTCATTTAAACAGTGTTCCTATGGGAAAACGTGTTTCGCTTTAAGACGTTTCGCTATTCAACCCCATTTTGAGTAACGCATTGTGTCGGATAACTGAGAACTGCCTTTATATAGTATGGTTATACTGATATGGTTAAATGGTATGGTTAAATAAACCGTATGCAAAGAAGACCAAACCTAGCAAAAGGTGAAGGTTTTCAATAGTACAGGTTTACTGTAACCAACCCCCCCCCCAAAAAAAAATTATGAGTATGCCACCTCATGTAGAAATAAAAAGTAAGTGATTTTAAGAATGTATAAATGTGGTTCTGTGAGGTCCCCACTACTCGGGTGTGAGTGCTGTACCCTTCCGAAGCTGGGAGCTGGGAGCTGGGAGCTGTGGGAAAGCACATGCTGGCGTAGGAATATCCAACATTTCAGCTTTGCTGTGTTTGGTGCACGTGGTGCGGGCAGACCAGGAAGTATCTCTGTGTGTGGTCCTGGAGCTTCTGCAGTGCTGGGAGAGGACTGAGGCAGACGCAGCTAGCTGGAAAAACCTGTCCCTGCCCATAATAGACTCCTCGTCTGAGCCCAGGTGTTAACAACAGCAGCAGCAGCAGCAGCAGCAGCAGCAACAGCAGCTATCCATAAGAGGGGATACTCTTTGAATTATCCATTGCCTTATTACATCCTGTTTTCGGTAAGCAGGTACCCCCACCCGAGTTGGAGAATCTTGCCTGAACCTAATATATGTTTTTATGTACTATTTTATGTGTAATAAGTGTATTTTATGATATTAATGATATGCCATATTAAATGCTATTGTGAGTAGTTACCTGTTGTTCTCAGCGTTTGTTAAGTGTTGTTTGTTTACACTACCGACACACTTTATTGAAGTGTGGTCGGTACCGCAAGCCGGGAAATCTCCCGGCTTGCTAGTGGCCGCCCCTCGGCGTGCCGCGCGTCATAGACGCGCGGTCACGCGTCATCGGGAGCGTGCGCCCGCTGCACGCGTGTCCAGGGGCTCCCCGAGGGAGCCCTGGTGTCCCGCGATCGCGGGACAGCGGCAGGGGGTTCCGGGGGACCCGGCGGACCCGGCAGCGGTAGGGAGAGCGCCCCGATCGGAGGGCGCTCTTCCGCTGCTTCGGCGTGCGCCCATCACACTCGGGCGCGCGCCAGGCTACTGCTGCGGCACAGAACGGGCAAATGCTCGAATAAACTGTGCCGCAGCAGTATGTATGTGTATGTTTTACAGTATTATGCTATGATTTGATTTCTTTGTATATTTACATGTTTACCCTTACCACGTGGAGCATCCAATCGGACGGGCGATTTCCGTGGCTCTGGTTGTATATTTTATAATATATATTTTATAATATCTATTAGAATTGCTTTGATCATTACAGTGTTGAGCGCCACTGATATAACTTCTTTTCCACTTCTATAGCCTGACTAGGGGTCAGGGTTATATCACCGGCTGCCAGCTCACTGTGGGATATAGCGCTACCTATTTGTTTTTTCTACAGTATACTGTAGTACTGTACATTATATTTACCTTCATTATAAACTTTGCCAAATGGGTGGAGATGAGCCTCTGTCACTCCTGTAGTCTACATTATAGTTATAGGTGACAGCCGGCCTTCAACACCTGTAGTTGACAACTTATGAAGCTGGTAATCATGTTGGCATACGTAAACCTGCTGGAACATGTAATCTGGTTGGAAATCAGGCTGGAAATTTTGCGGGTAATCTGGCGGGGGTCAGGTAGCAAGGATTGCCGTTCACCAGGTTTACACTGACGGTCAGACCGTTATTGTAAGCCGGTGCTGGTGTCGGTGCTGGTACATTGCTGGATTTGGATAGACGAATCTTATATGGATTAAACCCGACCTTTCTTCTTTTGCAGTTGCCATGATCAAACATACTGTAAAAATCTGGGATCACGCACTAATACCATCTTCTATCTCCCGGTGGAAGGGCAATGCGAAAAAACAATGATTGTTAGTTAAGGTTTGCCTTACCGAACGCTTCTACCCACAAACATCAGGTGAAAATTCGTAAAAATCATAGTTCGAAATTAAATATTCATATATTTCTGATAAAGTCGCCATCGTATCTGTTGCAGCATTAATTGCAGAACATATTAAAAATGCATAACTACAGTCAGGATTTTTATACGTGTACGGTGTACACATGGTGTCCAGTTCAGTCAGCAATTGTGCAGGGATAAGAATGTAGAAAAAAGCCCACAGCATTGTGTTTTAGAGGTAAACACAGATGTGATTGGGGGCATTCTCGGCAGCATTCACTGAAGAATAAAGAGTGAATGTCACGTGGAATACAGTAGAGTTCACGAAAACGGCTCAGTGAAATGTTCGGATAACGGCCACTGCACCTGTAACAATACTTTGCACGGGCACTGGCTGGGAGCAACTGGTTGCCATTTAAAGCCCAGACTTCCTGGCCACAGCCATCTTAGTTGGAGTGAGAGTATCCTGGTCTGTCAGCCATCTTGACTTCGGAGCAAATCTTCACATCTAGTTCTTGGAGCATTTGGCAGTGATGTGCTTTATGCTTAAGTTGTAGTACAAAGAGGCATATTGAGTTGTAGAGAGTGTCTAGCTTGTCAAGGAGAATAGGGGTGATGTACCATATATTATGGTCTATACTTGGCATTAGCATCTGTTGTGTGATGTGCTTTCTGATTAGTGGTTCTAGGGAGGATTAGTTCCAAAAACATGAAGTGAAATAATTTGCCCTAAACTAAGATGGGGTCTGGAGATCGGCTACACCTGCCCTAGTCCTTTATATAACTTCCATTTGCTTCCAGCCAGAACCCAAGCAAGGTGTCAGCTTCCTTGTGTGCCTAGACCCCAATTGTATTCTGCGTTGTCTCTTGCCTGCTCTTACCCCTGCCTGGATTTGGACCACGCTGTGTCTTCTGTTTTCCCTCAACTTGGATCGTGACCAATATGCTATGCTTATTCCCTCAGCTTGAACCGTGACCCCCGTCTATGGTGCTGCACCGTCTCAACTTTCGCCGGAGACCCGGATAATCCCCTCGATCCTGCCTCAGTCCTTTAGGTCACTTTCCTAGTCTGACACGAGCACCGTCACTTTTTGCTAGTGACATGGACCCTGATGAGGTAGTAAAGGCCATCTCAGCTCAAGGCTGTCTATTTGGAGATATTGAGAAGCGTCTGTCTCTCCAGGAACCAGTAATTGGCAATAATCGTCACGGCCTTGAAAGATTTAACCCATCATGAATTGCCCAGAGGTCTCTCCTGAAGGGTGAGTACTATGGGCATTTGTGATCAATCAAAGGTATCCTACCTTCTCCTCAGCCTAGACCTCCACATGGACCCCTGCTAATACTTGGCTTTTGACCAGCATATTCTGACATTTTTTACTCCAGTAGAGAGGTGTTGGGAACATTTATAGGTAATGTAGGGACGTGCTGAAGAGGGTTTACCATGATGTGGTTGCAGCCTTATAATCCTTTGGCCAAAGATTTTAACTAAAGAACCCTTACTTATGAGTAATAATACAGATAGCAAAACTTTTTCTCACTACAGTCCACACTTAGAATTCAGTGTCCATCTCAATTAATGGAACACTGCCTATAAGGAGACTGGAATTCCTCAAGGGAGTGCTAGATCATGAGTTTAATGTTATTCCTGTGAGCTTCCAGGATGTTATGTTTTAAATTCTTGTTCCTGTTCTGTTATCCTGCCTTGACTACAGCCTGGACTCCTCACTGGACCTCCCCTTGGAATTTTGTTGGGACTTCCGCCTTGCACCCTGCCTTGGTCAGAACTTTCACTCCCCTCCAAGCCTGCAGTGGATCGACTGGAGTTTGATCCTAGAGGAAGGGGAACTGCCAGGTCATTGCAGCCATTCCCATTCACCACTGGTATATTCTTGAAAGTCTGACATCTCCAGTTTCATTGCCTCAACCAACATGGCAGAGATCTGAAGTTGCTTTCCTGTCACCTCTACCAAGATGACTGACTGCCCTAAACAAAGATTAAGTCTGGAGATTGGCTACACCTGCCCCAGGCCTTTATATAGCTGCCATCTGCTTCCCATCAGCGCCCGAGCAAGGTATTAGATTCCTTGCATGCCTGGGCCACGTTTCTATTCTGCTCTGTCTCTTGCCTGCTCGGAACCCTGTCTAGATTTGGACCTCACCTTGCCTTCTATCTGCCCTGAACTTGGCCCCTGACTACGCGGCTTTAACCTCTCCAGGACTCAGTCCCAAGGCCTGTGGTCAGTCTCCACTCCTGCCTCAGCCATGCGGGTAGCTCCCTGATCTGAGACGAACACCGACACATAAAGTACACCTAGTTTGGTATAGGTTTTGGATGTCAGAGTATCAATTTTGCAGTCACATCCATCATGGACATAGTTAGTGTTGCGACTAGTTTATTTTTGTTAAATTAGATTAATAGTGGTTTTGGATTTCATATCTGCGTTTTTAGCCTTTGTTTCAAATTCATATGCAATTTTCCAAATTGCATGCATATACATTTTAGGTCTCTAAAATGTGGCATGCATATTGGATTGTTATTATTTTTAAACAAAGGCTATTGTGAGGATTCACCATCCGGTTGGCCGGAACTCACCTCCTCAGCCTTCTACATCTGGCACTCAAGAGTTGCGGTCCCACGGCGGTTCCTCTATGCGCGCAGGCGACGCGCGATCAGCCTGCCTCTCCAGGTTCGCCTCCAGTCTCCGCCTCCGCTCCAAAGATGGACATGCGTGGTGCGCGATCGACTCGCCAGCCCTTGATGTCAGTGATGCACGCAAGACAGGTTTCCCCTGGACCCGCCTCCAGGCTCCATTCCCGTTCAGATGATGGGCAAGTGCGGTGCGTGAGTGGAGCGTGATCGGATCGCCACCTCCTGATGTCAGTGACGCGCATGGGACGAAGCTGCACAATAGGGTGCACCTACGTGACCCAGCAGCCTATCTGCGTGTTCCATCTCGTCCCGCCCCACTTCCCATTGGAGGGAGGCTCCTTAAATACCTGCTCAGTCCAGACACTCATCGCTGAGCATAACCTAGTGTGTGATGCCGTGCCTTGCTTCATTCTCACATTGATCCTGCTGTTCCTTACCTGCCTTGTTCCTGATCTCTCTGCTGCCTGACCCTGCTTCGTTCACTGGACTTCACATCTCTCCAACTCTGACCCGGCTTACGTATGACCATCCTGATCTCTACAACCCTGACCTTGGCTACCCTCACAGCGACTACTCTCCACTCTCCAATTCAGTCCTTGGCAAAGTACCCCAAAGATCTGCTACTCTCCAATCCAGACCTGCCAAGTATAATGACTACTTTACCTTCCGTACTCCTGACCCAACTAGCAAGACTAATCTACATCCTAGGCGTATCCGCATGGCTGTGTGTTGGCATTTCTCAATGCCCTACCTCAGCACTGCGGCTGCGCTTCGTTTGTGGTGAGCTACAAATTACAGCTATACAATAATGCTGCCTTGGTGGAGATCAAATAACGTGCTTGGATATATTTTCATTTCTTATCAATCATAGACATTATGACGACTCGTTAATTAATACATTACAGTAATCACGGTTAAACATTTCATGACTGTGTTATTGGCCTTTGTTTTCAATACATATACAATTTCCCAAATGGCATCTATAGACATATTAAGTGTACAATTGTCGGCATGCATATTGGATTATGAATTTTGAGACTAAGGCGATAAAGTCGTAAATTGAGAATTTAAATCAAGGACTCGTTATCTCCACCTAAGGACTAGAGATGTACCCTGCCAAGGTCTCTACCATTCTGGATTGGCCATTGTTCAGCTGACTGAAGTCTCTTTAGAGGTTCCTTGGATTTTCCAATTATTATAGATGTTTTATCCGGGATTTTTCAAAGATCGTCACACCCATTATGGCCAAAAAAAAAAGGGTGAATCATGTGAATTAGTCTCCATAGGCACAAACCGTTTTTCTTAAGCTAAAAATACTTTTTCCTCTGCTCCTGTCCTGAAGCATCCTGATCCTCTTGATCCATTCATTGTTGAAGTTAATGCCTCTGATATTGGAGGTGGTCCTGTCGAATTCAAGGGCCCCTTGCATCCATGCACATTCTACTCAAAAAAGTTCTTGCCTGCTAAACGCAATTAATGTAGGCAAATAGTCCTGGAGGAGTGGAGACATCTCCTCAAGGGAATCTAAGTTCCAGTCACTATAGTTCGTGGCCACAAAATTCTGGAGTATCTGAAGGGACTTGCAGGCTTAATACTCAACAGGTAAGTGGGCGCTTTTTTTCAGCCGATTCAATGACATCATTTCATATCAATTGTGTCTAAGAACATGAAGGCAGACACTCTTTCCTTCCAATTCTCCATGGAGGACTCAGATACTGTCAGTAAGAGTCCTATCATCCCTTCTGCAAGGTTCATTGTTGCAGTCACCCTTTCAGTGTATCATGAAAGCCCAGTCCATGTTAAAAATTGATTTTAAGGACTTTGTCTCAGTCATGGAGAGACAGAAAAGGTCAGCTGATAAACGCAGTAGGTCATCCAACCCCTACGTGGTCAGGGATGAGATGTGCTTCTACACACAAAATATCTGCCTATACCAACCTTTAGCCAGGTTTGGGCCATGCTTCATTTTGCATTAAGGAACCATTTGTAAGGTGAATGAGGTGGCTTTTCAGCTTGAACTTCCTCTATTTTTAAAGATCCCATTTATCTTCTATGTCTTGCTCTTGTATCCAGTCATCAGGAATCGTTTTTCCAGTTCTTTACTGCCTCCCAAACCTGTAGTCATTGGTGGGCAACCAAAGTATCTGGTATGGCAGATCCTGGACTTTCTTTATTTGACGGGTTTCCTGCAGTACGTGGTGGAATGGAAGGGATATGATCTTTAGGAAAGTAGTTGGGTCAAGGCTCAGGATTTCCACACCCCCTACCAAGGTCAAGGCGTTTTATCACCACCATCCTGTGAAGCTATGCTGCCGTACCCTGCCCACGATCCCTGAACTAGATTTGACTATTCTTGATTGTCTAGGCACTAGATCTCAGGTCAAGCTCTCGGTTATTATACTCCCTACGTTTGCCCTGTGGACCCATCTCCTGGATTACCATTAGAGATGCAGCGGCCATTATCCGATCATTTACCTTGGTGAATCACGCACTGTACCACGTGGTGGTCTGAGTTGGTCCTCTGCAGACTAAATGGCCCATCAGATTAACACAGCTGTGTTAATCCTACCAGGGTCTACTTGTCTGTAAGAGACACCCAGTAAGAGATAGGCTGAATCAGTCACTCTACCTGCGTGCCTCTAACAGGAGATCTCATGGGTTTTATTTACATTTTAACACTACAGTATTGTAGCAGGGGGTCTCCGGAGCTGAACCACATTGATTTCAGGTCCGGGGACCCCCTACTTCCCGAGATACAGGCCCCGATATGAGGTGCCGGTATCCCCAATCACGTGGGTCACGTGACCATGGGATTTTCACATTGAAGTAGATACTGGCTAGTGCAGCTATAGTGCTAGTAGATGTGTTAGTATTGTAATAATGTATTAGCCCACTTCTCCATCCATAGCCTCTTGATTGCTGGGTGCAGGGCCAGTCTATTTGGGAGGAATCAGATGGGATGAAGGCAGTCTTCATCCCATCTGGTGGCTGAAGCCACTTCAAACCAATCCAATAAAGGGGTGATGTCCAATAATACAAAAAAGAAATCAATAAATCCAATGACCACCATAACAAAAAAACCCAAACCCATAAAAAAACATCCAAAAAGCGATGGTTACCATAAAATTAAAAAAAGAACCAAACCCAGAAACAATTAATTCAGGCTCGATGGCCAAATAAATACTGGCTTGATGGCCTATTTGTAATCCAGTGCCATCATAGGGCAACGATTAACAATTTGCCCCGAAGCCCTCGATCCTCTGTTCATTAAAGAGTCAATCAGGTCCTTCAATCAATTAAAAACAAATTTGCCTATTTCTCATTTCTTATTTTTTCTTTGAGTTAGACATTCCTCCTTTCTGGGTTTAGAAATCCCCACTCTTTTGTAAAGGAAATACACTAAACTTCTTGTCCATTCTCAGGTCAAGAGTAACTTTACATACGTTTCCTTTATTACATAAAATGTTTTCCGAAATGGGACACTGCATTAAAAGCCTCCATTTTGAAGGACTGCGACAGTCTTAAAATAATTTATCTTCAGCATCTTTAGAAGAACCCTACATAAAAATCCTAAATAGGGCCTATATCTCACAATAACAAAAGCCTATATGAAAAAAGATAACTAAGAATTATGTCCTAAATGTAATTTCTATAAAGCTCATTTATACAGTAGCAGAATTAATGGACATATAGGAAAATTGCAATTCTTAGAAGTTTGTATCATATATTTGAATATTACTAAAAAAATAAAAGGCATTTGGGAATTTTGATAACTGGGAACCTCACCTAACAGTAACTCAGGATAAAATAATAATTCTAAAATTAGCACAAAAAATGATAACAATTGTAAAGCAATTGATTAGGAATACCCCATGATTTATCATTTTTTTTTTAAAAATTAGAATGTTAAAGGAGCATTGTTACCAACGGTTATAATCCAGGGGGTCTCTGGAGATGAACCGGATTAACTTCAAGTCAAGGGACTCTTTGCTTCTTGAGATACCTCCATAGGTAAATCTACTGTGGCACTCTGGACAATAGGAACCTGCAACAGATGCTATTGTACACCTCCCTTTTGTTTCCCCTGCAGGGGATGGTAACGGGAGCACCCTCAAAGATAAATATCTCGGGAACAAAATGGTCCCCGAAGTTGAAATTAACGTAATTCCGCTCCAGAGACTACCTGATTCACAGCTATGTAAAAAGAAAAAAAAAGAGAGTAGGCTGAACTACACCATTAAATACTATTCAGTATGATAAACAGATGTGGTATCAACTAATGATATGGGTTAGGAAAGATTCTACCAAAAAAGGAGAACTATTTGAAATGTATTCCTAATCAACAGAGTGAATCTATTGTTAAAGCTTTTGGTGGCATTGACTTGGTGATCCGAAAGAATTTGAAATCCCAAAAGAAAAAAAAATGATTGTTTAGTAAGTGATAACATATTACCAATGTAAAAGGTAATAATAATAATGTATCAGTATTATTCATTTGTTATTTTACCTTTTATACTGTACATACATACATACTTGTGTAATTATTTTACTATTGTTCTTAGCCTAGTATTTATATTTTCTATGTAGAATTTTTGTCCCCTAAACCTCTACATCTTGTTCATACATTTTCACCTCTATTTGATGTTATATTTCTGAAAATGTATTGTTCAATATAAAGATTTAAAAAAAGAGAGAGGGAACGAGATTTCTATATCCTTAGATACACGTGTTGGAAGATTTTTGCTCTGCTGGACTTTGATATATGCTACAGTTTATTAGAATTATATATAACTTCTTTGGTCTACATAAATGATTTGTTGTATATCTTTGATTGTATTTTAAGAGTTTTTATAGTTAATTTTTTTCTAATATACTTATTAGAAGTTATTTTTAATAGCATATATATATATAACATATTTTCCTCACTTATATGAAGAGGGTACTTCCCCTGACAACCAATCCTTTATCACCTATGGCTGTGTAACATCTTAAGTGTCACATTTAAAGTGTCTGTAGAGTAAATTTTGGAGTTGAAATTGGAGGTGAAGATTAGAGGAAGATCTGGACTCTGCACAACAACAACTTTGCAACTGTGATAACTTGACTTTATAAATGCTGTGATTATTTGTACTCTTCCTATCCTCCAATACCTGGGAAGTCTCTCCTCCTGCATCTCACTATGCCCTCCCTATTGCCTTTCTGTTTACTGTTTCCTCACTCCTTTGTAAATGTCTCTGTTCTCTCCGATATCCCCACTCCCCACTGTGCCATTATTTATACATCTCTCCCAACAACTTCTTTACCCCACAATAAAAAAACACCCACACAAATCCTCTATTCACACCCTCTATCTACTCCTTCCTGCTGCTGGGGATCTCTCCTAAGCCAGAACCCAGACATACGCACCTGATCTCACCCACGGCTCCCTATACATAGTGTTAACCTTCTGATTTACTACTGACTACCCTTAAAACTCACCCCACAAATCAAGCATCTCAATAGCCTGCACTCATGGCTATTGTCCCACACCCACAGTCACTCATACCACCCATTGTGGCCAAGCACTGCCATCAACAGCACTTATTCCCTCACCTGTTGTCTCTGTAAGGCTCCCATCATACCACAGATTGTAAGCTCTTTGGGGCAGGGATTTCCTTTTCTATTGTCTGATTTTGCTGCGCTTATTGTATTATTATAATTCCCCATACTGTATTTTTTGTGAAGAGCTGAGTACACTTTAAGCGCTAAATAAAAAAAAGACATACAGGCATACCCCGGTTTAAGGACACTCACTTTAAGTACACTCGCGAGTAAGAACATATCGCCCTATAGGCAAACGGCAGCTTGTACATGCGCCTGTCAGCACATCCTGAACAGCAATACCGGCTCCTTACCTGTACCGAAGCTGTGCGCAAGCGGGGAGACTATAGAGCATGTTACAAATGTGTTATTTACATCACGTATAGGACGATTGGAGTACAGTACATGCATCAATAAGTGGGAAAAAGGTCGTGCTTCACTTTAAGTACATTTTCACTTTACATACATGCTCCGGTCCCATTGCGTACGTTAATGCGGGGTATGCCTGTACAATACAATACAATACCTAACCTACCTTTGCCTAGTCTTACTGATAAAAAATTGCCAATAAACAAATAGCCAATTCCTGCCTTTATAATTCTACAAGGTGAACAAGGAAGCATTCATAGCCCCATTTTCCCCTTCTGCTTATCGCTACCAGGGTTTTCATGTACAGTAGTTCTTTTCTGTTTTAGAGGAGCTTTGTTTCAAGGGTGTATAATTATAAGTAAATCTTTCTGATCATTTACATTAATTTAATTAATGGGAGAATGATTGCTCCTTTCTCTTTGTGCCATTTTACACACATTAAATAGTTATGGTGGGTAAAAAAGTGACAACGACCTTCCACCATACAGCATACAGCAAATAAAAATATCATGTGAGCATATTAACGTCTCAGACAGGTCTGCAACCCTGCTTTTCACCATTATGTCCTAGCATATAATGCTATAGTGCTTCCACTCTAGCTAGGGATTCTGGGAAATGATATACAAATTATCACAGTGTCACCTTTTGATTCAAATCCATTTTAACATGGACCTCTGTAAGTTTATGACTGCCGAAAAAGGCCGCGTTTATACTGCCGGCGACGGGACCGATGATGTCACCAGTCGCCGTCGCCACTGGCAAAAGTTAAACTTTAGTTTTAAGCGACGTCGCTGGCGACAAGGCCAATAACATCACCAAGGAAGAGGGCAGTGCTCTGTGATTGGTTTAGAGACAGTCAAATGTGGGGACTGTCTCTAAAAAAATTTGGGCACAACATCGCTCCGTCGCTGTCGTGCTTAATATAAGCGCACGCGACGGATTCAATGGATTTGTTTTGGAGCGACGTCGCGTCGCCATCGCCGGGCACTATAAGCGCAGCCTTAAAAAGCTTTTCAGCTGGGTTAAAGAAGTGCATAGCCAGTAAACCTATTCACAGACAACTGTTTTGAGCTTTTGGGTTTCATCACTGTGAGGCTGGCTATACTGGCTTTGCAATTTGAAGCATGGATAGATTTCAACAACCCATTAAATAAGTTGTTGTGTGTAAGAAAGTGACGAAAACCTTCCACTCTATAGCATACAGCAAATGAAAATATCCCTTGTGAGCACATTCACGTCTCACTGTAAGGGTTCCGGTCCTGGCTTTGGCTGGAACTCACCCTTACAGGGCTATAGTGCTTCCAGGCAAATCCCACCCTGCACTGGGCAATTGGAATCACCTGGTTCTGGACTTACACTGCAGTCTGCTTCATGCAGCCTGCTATGCAGCTCCATCCCTATTGGCTGCCTGTGCTATTTAGGTTCAGCCCTTCCATTTGGAAGTGGCCGAGAAAAATTCTGGAATCACTTTTTCCTGGTAACCTGTGCTTGCTACAAACATCTCTGCCTGGCCTACCTTGGGCCTTCCTGCTCCAGTGCCGAAGCTTCAACGTTTCTGTGGCCTGTCTGCATACACTGCTTGCTGAGGCCTTCAACACTTCTGGCCTTCTTGTGCTGAAGCGCCTACGCTGAAGCTTCCAGTCTCCTTGTCTCCTGTTCCACAGGTCCTCCCGTACTGGAGCACCTGCACTGGATCCGCTGCACTATTGCTGCTCTGGAGACCTTCTTTTGCACTGAAGCTCTCCGCTGAAGCTTTCCGCTGAAGTCTTCCTGATGCCAACTCCAGCCTGTGACCACGACCATTCTCCTGTTCCGCCTACCTTGACCCCAGCCTGTGACCATCGCTACTGTAATAGCCTTGACCCAGCCTGGATAACATTTACCCTGCATTCTTGTAATGTATGTGCTTGCCATAAACTGGTACCGGACTGCGGGGCTGAGGTGGGGATGTATAAGCACCGACATTAGGCCACAGAGTCAGGTCCGGAGTGCAGATTCCATAGTCAGACATAGCCGGGATTGGAGAAAGTAGGGTTAACGTTATCCAGGCAGGGGTCAAGGCAGGCGGCACAGGAGCGGTGGTCGAGGAAACAAGCCGAGGTCATCAACAGGAAATCTTGTGTGAAGGTACTTCAGCATAGGAGGCTAGAACCTTGAGAGAAGCCACTGCAGCAGAGATGCTTCAGCGAAGGTGCTGCAGTGCGTCAGGAAAAGGCCAGGAGTAAACTCCACTTGGAGGAAACAGGAACCAGAGGTGCAGACACGCCACAGGAAACTCTGGGGAAACCAGCGTAGCCGCTTCAGCACGCGAAGGCGAAGACTGCCAGGAACGAGGAAGCAGGGCCGAGGCTACTATGCAAGAAGCCCTAGGCAGCAGAGGAGTAGGTGCAGGATACAAGGCACAAGGAGGCCTAGCAGGCCAAACAGAGAGTCTGTGACAAGCACAGTTACTTGCAACTTGGATTGCAAAGTCTATGTCCAGCAACTTCCTGAGGGCGGTGCAGTCACTAAATAGCACAGGAGGCCAATCAGGCCAGAGCTGCACAGGAGGCAGCAAGAGGCAGCAAGAGGCAGGTGATTGCAGAAACAGGGAATAGTTTGTCTGGAACCTGCAAAGCTCTGGATGGATGGGATCGAGCCAAACCCAGGAGTGGATTCCTGACATTACCCTCCCCCCCCCCTTCACGCGAGACCTCCGGACGAGCAGAGATAGGATCCCACAGAGGTCTGGGCGACATTGAATTATTTCTGAATTGTCTGGGTATAGTTGTATATCTGCGCCGAGGTCGTTTGTCAATGAGCGCTTTTTTCAAAAGGAAAAGCAGTGGCACTGCAATCAATAGGGGGTCAGCACCCCTAGGTAGGTGAGGTTTAGAGAACATAAGGTCCGAAGTCTTGGCATCCACATAGAACGCAGTAGGCACGAAGGAAAAAGCAGAGAGAAACATGCCCGTGCTCAGAGTGAGAGCACAGGAAGCAGGGACGGGCACCTCAGGGAAGGCAAGGAAGTCCAATAGGAGCATTGCAGTCTTTGATGATGACAACGTGAAATCCAGAGAGAACACACGAGGTAGTACAGAAAGGTGGGAATCACAGATTCAGAGATAACATGAGGTACTGTGGGGGGATAGGGAGGGAAGATGCTTTACTGTGGAAATCTTAGGATCATCCATGGTTATAACAGGACGTGCAGAACAGTCAGTGAGGAGTATGTTTGTCCCCAGAAATGAATGACTGAGAGGATACCAGCGGTTACCCTAGGCAGAGAACAGGGGACCTAAAAAGGTACACTGGTCACTGAAGTGAGTATTTGAGAAGCAGCAGGAACTGGAGTAAGTTCTTTGATTGACTCAGAGGACGTTGTGCTTGTCTTTGAAGTAGGTATCAGAGAAATAGCAAGAGCCAAACTAGGTATTTTGATGAGCCAGAAGGCATTGCGCTAGTCTATGAAGTGGGTATCTGTGAAACAGCAAGGGCCAGAGTAGATGCATCAGTTGAATCAGAGGAAGTTGCGCTTGTCTCTGAAGTAGATATCAGAGAAATAGCAAGAGCCAAACTAGGTATTCTGAAGAGCCAGAAGGCATTGCGCTAGTCTATGAAGTGGGTATCTGTGAAACAGCAAGGGCCAGAGTAGATGCGTCAGTTGAATCAGAGGAAGTTGCACTTGTCTCTGAAGTGGGAGTCAGAGGATCAACGATAGACATAACAGAACCTGGGGAAATTTTCATGGCAGGAACCTTAGAAACAGAGAAAGATCTATCCAATACTTCACGGGGGCCAGCAACAGGGGTACTGGTCATGAAAGAAACAGAGCTAGGTGCATTTAACCATGCGGGGACATCAGGAAATACACCTCTTACAGCAGGAGTTTTAGTGACGGGTAAATTACATGCTACCGGAGAGTCAGAGAGAGGAAAACATGCTTTTACATCAGGGGCTTTGAAATTTTCACAAATTAACCCAGGAACTGCTGGAAAATCCTGGCATGCATAAACAGGGGACTGAAAACTTGCAAAGGAATCAGAGACAGAAAGGCTGACCTCTGAAGTGGTAGATTGAGAAACAGCAAAAGGAGAGCCAAATGCGTTGTGGGGCTCTAAGGAAAAGGGCTTGGAGTCAAAGACAGAAATCTCAAATGTCTGAGGGGCAGCAGTGCTTACACTTTGTCCCTTATAGGGTTTAGAGAAAAGTGCACTGGTCTCTGAAATGGGCATGTGAGAGTTACTGCTAGGTACTACAACATGATTACGAAACTTTGACAAAGATAACATTGACTCAGAAACTGGAGCTTTAGATGCAATGGCAGAAAACTCAGACATGTCAGTGAGGGTACTGTTTAAAGCATGAGTTTTAACATTAGTGATTGACATACAGTATCACATACTACAGGGGAATCTTAGAAAGGGAAGGCTACTATTACATCAGGGGTTTTAACAGTGGTACAGGTTAACACAGGAAGTGCTGGAAAATCCTTAGATGCAATAACAGGAATTTGGCACTTTGCAGGGAAAGGAGAAAAAAGAAACTTTGACTTAGAAACTTGATTCTGAGATACTGTAGCAGGGGGCTGAAACCTTGCAGTGGAAGGAGTGAAAGAAAACTTTGAGTTGGAAACCTGAACTGTCAATGCAGGAAAGGAAAGCTCTAAGGAAAGAGATTTAGAGACACAGACAGGGATTTCAAATTTCTGAGAAACTGGAGGGGTAACACTAAGTGCTGTAAAGGTTTTAGAGACAGGGACGCTGGTCTCTGGAGTGGTAACTTGAGAAGTAGCATGGGTTAAAGCAGGCATAGCTTTAGAGTCAGAAAAAGGAGAGTTTGACTTTGAAACTGGAGGCATAGTAATTTCATCTTTTGGCTCTGGGGATGCAACATTGGCTTGGGAATTACAAAGATACACAGAGGGAGGCTCAAAGGTTTCATTAGCAGGGGTTAAAGCAGGCAGTGCAGGAGGGTCTGAGAGAAGGGAGGTGGAGTCAGTAGCAGGGACCGTGGCAAATTCTTCTTTTGGCTTAAGAGACACAAAATCAGTTTGGTCATTACCAGGAGAAGGGGGTGCCCCCAGGGGTTTAATAACAGGACCGGTAGCACAGGGAAGCAGTCCCATAACAGCGTCGCAGGCGAGGATAGGGTCCCACAATCTTATGTACTGGTCCAAAGAAACGGACAGTTCGTAAAGCATATTCTGAGACTGCGCCAGTATCACAGGATCCACGTCTTCCCAGGTCACAGGGGAGCCAGGGGCAGGAACAAAGGATATCTGAGTCTGTTTTAACTCTCTAAGGCATTGGGCCTTAATAAGGAGTTCTTTACGGATCTGTTGTCAAATGGTGTTAGGCCAATAAACACGGACTGGGTTTCAGGCGAAGGCAGTATTTCAAACAAATACTGATCTTTAGACAGGGGCCGGTTTACAGACTGGGACTGGTTTTCAGACAGGGACAGGCTTTTAGACCGGGACTGGTTTAAACCCACCTCAGCGAGGTCCGAGTTTGTGGGGCTGGACATACTATAATGTACGTGCCTGCCACAAACTGGTAACGGACCGCGGGGCTGAGGTGGGGATGTATAAGCACCGACCTTAGGCCACGGAGTCAGGTCCGGAGTGCAGATTCCATAGTCAGACATAGCCAGGATTGGAGAAAGTAGGGTTAACGTTTTCCAGGCAGGGGTCAAGGTAGGCGGCACAGGAGCGGTGGACGAGGAAACAAGCCGAGGTCATCAACAGGAAATCTTGGGTGAAGGTACTTCAGCATAGGAGGCTAGAACCTTGAGAGAAGCCACTGCAGCTGAGATGCTTCAGCGAAGGTGCTGCAGTGTGTCAGGGAAAGGCCAGGAGTAAACTCCACTTGGAGGAAGCAGGAACCAGAGGTGCAGACACGCCACAGGAAACGCTGGGGTAGCTGCTTCAGCACGGCGAAGGCGAAGACTGCCAGGAACGAGGAAGCAGCGCCGAGGCTACTATGCAAGAAGCCCTAGGCAGCAGAGGAGTAGGCGCAGGATACAAGCAACAAGGAGGCCTAGCAGGCCAAACAGAGAGTCTGTAACAAGCACAGTTACTTGCCACATGGATTGCAAAGTCTATGTCCAGCAACTTCCTGAGGGCGGACAGTCACTAAATAGCACAGGAGGCCAATCAAGCCAGAGCTGCACAGGAGGCAGCAAGAGGCAGGAGATTGCAAAAACAGGGAATAGTTTGTCTGGAACCTGCAAAGCTCTGGATGGATGGGCTCCAGCCAAACCCAAGAGTGGATTCCTGACAATTCTTCAACCCCGACCCGGCTACTCACGATGACGGAATCTGCAATCCGGACCCAGCTTCGCGGACTCAAGTCAGTGCTTTCATATCCCCACCTCAGCCCCGCGGTCAGGTCCAGGTTTGTGGCGAGCATGTCCGTTACACTCACATTCCCTCTTACACAAAGATAAACTTTAACATGCACTTTTAATTGGTACTTAGTGATTGCAACAATATGGACTCCCTTCATGTTATGTAACCTAATGATCGCTCATATTTCCACAAAGAGTTATAAATAGAAATATATAGATGCCTCTCTGTTAAACTGTTAAAGGGTTTCAACTAATATTTGTACATGTACAGTACAGGCCTTGATGTCTTACCCAGATACGGGAGCCCACATGGGCACTTCAGAAGCTACACTACACAATTGGTTTTACAGTTTATGTAGTGGTAAATTATTGTATTGTATGTCTTTATTTATATAGCGCCATTAATCTACATAGCGCTTCACAGCAGTGAATACAATACATGTGATAATCAAATAAATAACAGATAATATAAATAACAGATCATGGGAATAAGTGCTTTAGACATAACCGTAACATTAAGGAAGAGGAGTCACTGCCCCAAGGAGCTTACAGTCTAATTGGTAGGTAGGGAGAACGTACAGAGACAGTAGGAGGGAGTTCTGGTAAGTGCATCTGCAGGGGGCCAAGCTTTATGTATCATGTGTTCAGAATAGCCACAGTGCTATTCATATGCTTCTTTAAGCAAGTGTGTCTTAAGGTGGGTCTTAAAGGTGGATAGAGAGGGTGCTAGTCGGGTACTGAGGGGAAGGGCAGTCAATGAAAAAGGTTTAAGGCGGGAGAGGGCTTTAGATACAAAGGGGGTAGAAAGAAGACATCCTTGAGAAGAACACAAGAGTCTGGATGGTGCATAACGAGAAATTAGGGCTGAGATGTAAGGAGGGGCAGAAGAGTGTAACGCTTTAAAAGTGAGGAGAAGAATGGAGTGTGAGATGCGGGATTTGATCGGAAGCCAGGAGAGGGATTTCATGAGGGGAGATGCTGAGACAGATCTAGGAAAGAGTAGAGTGATTCTGGCAGCAGCGTTAAGGATAGATTGTAGGGGAGACAGGTGAGAGGCAGGAAGGCCGGAAAGCAGGAAGTTACAGTAATCAAGACGGGAGAGAATGAGGGCCTGAGTCAGAGTTTTAGCAGTCGAGCAACAGAGGAAAGGGCGTATCTTTGTTATATTGCGGAGGAAAAAGCGACAGGTTTTAGAAATGTTTTGAATGTGAGGGGCAAATGTGAGAGAGGAGTCGAGTGTGACCCCAAGGCAGCGTGCTTGGGCTACTGGGTGAATGATCGTAGTTCCAACAGTAATGTGGAAGGAGGTAGTAGGGCCAGGTTTGGGAGGAAGTATGAGGAGCTCTGTTTTAGCCATGTTGAGTTTAAGGCGGCGGAGGGCCATCCAGGATGATATAGCAGAGAGACATTCAGAAACTTTGGTTTGTACAGCAGGTGTAAGGTCGGGTGTTGAGAAATATATTTGTGTGTCGTCAGCATAGAGGTGATAATTAAACCCAAAAGATGTTATTAGGTCACCTAGAGAGAGTGTATACAGAGAAAAGAGAAGAGGTCCCAGGACAGAGCCCTGGGGTACCCCCACAGAGAGATCAATAGAGGAGGAGTTAGCAGAAGAGACACTGAAAGTACGATGGGAGAGGTAGGATGAGATCCAGGATAGAGCTTTGTTCCGAATGCCAAGAGCATGGAGAATGTGAAGGAGAAGAGGGTGGTCCACGGTGTCAAATGCTGCAGAGAGGTCGTGTAATAAGAGCAGAGTGTAATGACCTCTGTCTTTGGCAGCATGGAGGTCGTCAGTTATTTTAGTGAGGGCTGTTTCCGTGGAGTGAGCAGTGCGGAAGCCAGATTGTAGAGGGTCTAGGAGAGAATAGGTGTTGAGAAAATGGAGCAAGCGAGCGAATACAAGACGTTCAAGGAGTTTAGAGGCAAAAGGCAGGAGGGAGACAGACCGATAGTTAGAAAGACAGGTAGGGTTAAGCTTGCTGTTTTTGAGTAATGGTATGACTGTTGCATGTTTGAAGGAGGATGGAAAGGTTCCAGAGCAGAGGGAGGAGTTAAAAATTTGTGTGTGCGTAGGGATTATAGTAGGAGCACGAGGTTTTAGGAGATGGGAGGGAATGGGGTCAAGAGGGCAAGTGGTAGAGGGAGAAGAGGCGATCAACAGCGACACATCCTCCTCTATGACAGTGGAAAAAGAGTCAAGGAAGGCAGGAGGAGAGTTAGGAAGAGGTGTAGGATGGGAGGAAAAAACAGAGGGGATGTTCTGCCGTATGGATTCCACCTTTTCCTTAAAATAGTCAGCAAAGTCCTGAGCGGAGATGGAGGAAGGAGAGGCAGCTGAGGGTGGTTTGAGTAGAGTATCAAAGACAGAGAACAGTCGGCGTGGGTTAGACTTGTGCATGTTGATTAGTGAAGAAAAGTAGGCTTGTTTAGCTTGCGAGAGGGCAGAGTTGAAACAGGATAGCATAAATTTGTAGTGAAGGAAGTCTGCGAGAGTGAGACTTCCTCCAGAGGCGTTCAGAGGAACGAGTGGAGGAATGCAGCATGTGCGTGTGGGAATTTAGCCAGGGTCTAGGGTTAGAAGGGTGAGTGCGACAGAGAGAAAGTGGGGCATGTAGATCAAGAGACGAGGACAAGACAGAGTTGTAGTTCCTGACCAGGTTGTCAGGGTCTGTAGCAGAGCTTAGAGAGGAGAGGGAGGAGTGTAACGTGGACTCAAAGTCAGGTAAGTGAATAGAGCGCAGGTTTCTGCAGAACTGGGGGGTAGATGGAGGTGGAGAAGGGGAGAAGCGAGATAGAGAGAATGAGATGAGGTGATGGTCAGAGCAGAGAGAGGAAAAGGGGAAATTGAGAAATGAGAGAGAGAGAAGTTTTTAGTGAAAACCAGGTCTAAGTAGTGGCCATCCTTGTGGGTGCTGGCTGCAGTCCACTGTTGAAGGCCAAAAGAAGAGGTTAGAGAAAGAAAGCGGGAAGCCCAAGGGAGAGAGGGGTCATCAATGTGGCAATTGAAGTCCCCAAGGAGAAAAACAGGGGAATCTGAGGAGAGAAAGAAAGAGAGCCAGGATTCAAAGTGAGAGAGAAAGGCAGAAGGGGGATGAGTAGAGGTAGGTGGGCGATAGATGACAGCCACGTGGACAGGGAGAGGAGAGAAGATCTGGACAGTGTGAACCTCAAAGGAGGGAAAGGCAAGAGAGGGGGGAATAGGAAGAGTTCGGTAACGGCAGAGAGAGGAGAGCAGGAGCCCCACACCTCCACCCCTGCCATCAGGGCGCGGAGTGTGGGAGAAGGAAAGGCCACCATAAGAGAGGGCAGCTTCCAAAGCAGTGTCAGACTGAGTGAGCCAGGTCTCAGTTATAGCAAATAGGAGCAGAGAGTGAGAGAGAAAGAAGTCATGCACAGAGAGGAACTTGTTAGAGAGGGAGCGAGCATTCCAAAGGGCACAGGAGAAAGGGAGAGAGGAGGGAGGGTGGCATGGGATAGGTATGAGGTTGGAGGGGTTAACACCAGAAGGAGTAGAAGTTGTATGTGGGAGGCGAGGACGAGAGCAAGTAGAAATAAGGCAGGGACCAGGATTGGGAGAGATATCCCCAGAAGCAAGGAGGAGAAACATGGAAAGAAAGAGAATGTGTGAGGATGATTTGTAGGGGTGTGTTTTAGTGCAGGGTGTATAGCTGTGTGGTGACAGAGGACGCAGGTAAGAAAGGAGTTCATGTGAACAGAGAAGTGATGAAGGAAGGAGAGATGGAGATATATGAATAGAGTTATAGACATAAGGAGACTGGTGGAAGGAAGTGCATCATTTGAAAATAAGTGAGGTTGCAGCAAATATAAAAAATAAAGGCGGCATCACAGCAATAGTTAAGTGTTGAGATGTGCAGTCTTAGATAGATGATATCCTTTTTTCCAACGTAGATCAAAAGCAGGAATCAGAAGCAGTAGGTGGTGTCCACTTTTCCACTTCTTTTGGAACTTCCTTTTTAAACTTCATATTCTACTTGAAACATATCTATTTCCTTTTTAAACTTCATATTCTACTTGAAACATTTCTACTTCATTTTTAAACTTCATATTCTACTTGAAACATTTCTACTTCCTTTTTAAACTTCATATTCTACTTGAAACATTTCTACTTAAAAGCATATCTGCTAAAAGCATGGCTGCAAGCAGCAGTGGCTGTTATGAGTTTACTTATATACTTTTAGAAAGTCACCTGGTTGGCACAACAAACTTAATTAGCACATGTGAGGGTAGTTTAAGCAAATGGTTTTTCAAAGGTGGGTGTTGTCTTGCACAAGTGTGAAAGCTGAGTTAAATTAAGACAGTAGGGGGATGATTTACAGACAGACAATTTGAATATGTTTTTACCTAAATAGAACTAAATACACAGCAGGGGAGGATATCAGGATAGACAGACAATTGGAATATGTTTTTACCTAAATAGAACTAAATACACAGCAGGGGAGGATATCAGGTTAGACAGACAATTGGAATATATTTTTACCTAAATAGAACTAAATACACAGCAGGGGAGGATATCAGGATAGACCGACAATTGGAATATGTTTTTACCTAAATAGAACTAAATACACAGCAGGGGAGGATATCAGGATAGACAGAAAATTGGAATATGTTTTTACCTGAGGAAAGAGAAGAGATGAGATGAGTGAGTGATTCAATAGTCTTCCTTCCTTTTATATTATAATTATAATATGTTCACGTGTTTTAAATTCTCAAACGCAGTTTCTCATTTGAACCAAATTTACAAGCCCAACGTGCAAAGCATGCAATCAGGTCTCTTCTTCTTTTATTAAGATTTGAATGCAATTTGTGCCAATTTGTCTTTCAGAATGGTAGCTTTTCTAAAAATTTCCTGAGGGTAATCACGAATAACATCTCAAAACAGGGAATCTCTCAATGGGGGATATTTCTTTTAAACGTGCCAGTGTTTATTCATGGTGTTTACCATCCTAGATGCCTCTCTGTTAAACTGTGTTGTGAAGGCAAACTGAAAGCCATTTTTCATTCTCAATTGTTTATTCTTTGGTGTTAGAATGAGATCCTTGAAAAGGGAAGACTTTCTAACTAATGCTTCTTCTACATTAGTAGCATTGTAGCTCCTCTCAAGCATCTAATTTCCAATATCTCTGCCTGATTCTCAAACATCTCATCATTGGAGCAGTTTCATTTGATTCTCCTTAACTGTCCAAAATGTATATTTGATGTCCATTTATGATGGTGACAACTTGCATTTAAAGTGTAATTGTTGCTATCTACACTCTTAAAAAATGTTTTAGTGTTGAAATCATTATTTTCTATGTAGATATCCAAGTCAATGAATTCTATTTCTTGCTTGCTCCATTTCAATGTGAATTTAAGATTTTATTCGTTCTTATTTAAAGATATACAAGATTAATTTTGACTTTCCTCATCAATTTGCCATACTAAAAAGACATTGTCTATGTACCTCTTCAATAGGACCAGGCTAGCACCAAATGGGTTGTTAGACCAGATATAACTCTGTTTCCACATCCCCATAAAAACATTGATGAAACTTGGTCCCTGTGGCCATACCACATTTTTGTAGATAATAATCACCATTAAATCAAAAATAGTTGTGCTTTAAAATATAATAAATCCATTCTAATAAAAACTTGGCCTGCTCCCAAGACATATCTTTATCTTCCTCTAAGACTTTCCCTATTGCTTCACAGCCTTTGTCATGTTCCATTAAAGTATAAAGAGATGTTACATCAGATGTCAACGTAATAAATTCCTCCTTCTAAACGATATATTTTAGCAATAAAAGGATCTAGATCGTATCTCTTAAATATGACTTCATGTTTCCTATATTTTTTGAAGAAAAATATCTTTGTTTTCTGATAGAAATGCTGATAATGAGCCTCTGCCCAAGATTATTGGCCTTCCAGGTGTTTTTTTCAGATCTTGGTGGATTTTGGGTAAAAAATAGAATACAGGTAATATTGGTTAATTTGTCTATTGGTATCTGTATTCTTCCTCATTCAGAATGCCTAATACTTTTCCTCTCATCAGAAATATATTAAGTTAATCGTCACCCAATATTCGACCGGCTTCCTCTAAATAATACGTGGTGTTCATTATAACTACACCCCCTCCTTTATCAGCTTGCTTTATAATAATGGATTTGTCTTCCGGGAGTTATTTTAATGCAAATTTTTCTGCTTTTGTAAGGTTATTCCTAAATTAGTTTTTAGCTCCTGTTAGCTTCTCAAAGTCATCCAAGACTAATTTATGAAAAACTTTCAGAAAGTGCCCTTTACACTGAATGGGGAAGAGATTAGATTAGGATTTTAGGTTAGAATGGAAAAACTGACTATTGTCACCCTCATTATTTTATTTTACTTGGGTATTAGTTTCTGTGATCCCATTTCGAGTCATCGCATCTTTATACATAACAAAACTTTTTATTGTAAATTTTCATAAGAATTTATTTTCATCTATAAATAGACAAAAATAATTTGGTCCTACTGCTGGTGCAAAATTCAATCCTTTAGCTATTACATAGTTACAGTAGAGGCAACTCTTATTCGAACAAAAACCAGTGGCAATTCCCCAAAAAACCCAGGAAACACCCAGGTACATTCTGAATACATGCCTTAAACTTTCCATAAACTAGCCCCAGCATTTCTGCATTGATTAATGGCCTATCAGATTAACAGCGGGGGTCCCTGGCAGTCCCATTCAAACTGAATTGGACTGCCAGGGATCCCTGCTGTGTTAATCCTATGGGTCGTTAGTCAATGCAGAAATGCCTTAAACGTGCCTCAAACTAGCCCAGAACATACCCAGCACATACCCAGCACATACCCAGAATGTAACCCGGCTAGTTTACGGCAAATGTTAGAATAAACGTTGCCTCTACTGTACATAGCAGATGAGGTTGAAAAAAGACATGGGTCCATCAAGTTCAACCTATGCTAAATTTAGACAACAGATACCTTATCCTATATCCATACTTACAGTATATTCATCCAGAGGAAGGCAAACAAAAAACCCCAGTGAAATATCATCCAATTATATCTCATAAGGAAAAACTACATTCCTTCCTGTCTCCAAGAATTGGCAATCAGATTACTCCTTGGATCAACATCCTTCCCACGTTTACTTATTTGGGATATCCCTGTATACCTTTACTTTCTAAAAAGATGTCCAACCTTTTTTGAAGTGAAACTTCTTTGTTGCACCTACCAAAATTTCCTTTGCAATATATCGCCTTCATGATGACGGAAGAAAGTCACTGTTGGCAGAAGAAGCCGTCAGCGACGTCAGTGTTGGCATCTCAGCACGCATGCGCAGAGGCCTCCTGCACTCGGCACGCATGCGCAGGAGCCTAATCCCCTTCCCCCCACGCACCTGCGCAGTAGCCGCTGGCTTGGCACACCTGCACTGTAGGCATCAGCTCGGCACACCTGCCCAGTAGCCGCCGGTGCCATGCGCATGCGCAGAAGCACCACACACACAAACACACACAGAGAGACACACCAATACACATACAGACACAAGGAATTCACAGTTACTATAAATATAGAAGTGCAAATAGCTAAAACAGGGGGGGTGCCATGCACACACGTTCTAAGTCAAACGTCTTTGCGTTTTGGCGCTAAAATTGTGTTATGATTTTTAATTAAAAACATCACCATCACAAATACAATTTCTGTGACAAAACAGTGACAAAAGACAAGATGTTTCACTTAAAATGCATGTGCTTGGCATACACATACTTTTTTGAACAAATCTATTGTATCTGCTATCACAGTCTCTATGGGTAATGAATTCCTAATTTTAACTTCCCTTGCTGTAAATATTCCTTTCCTTTGTTGCTGGCAAAATTCCCTTTACTCCAACCTCAAGGGATGAACCTGTGTCCTTTGTACTGCCCTTGGGATGAATAGTTCTTTTTTAAGACTTCTTGTACTGTCCCTGAATTAATTTGTATATAGTTCTTATATCCCCTCTTAGACGCCTCTTTTCTAATGTTAATAAATCTAATTTAGCTAGCCTTTCCTCATAAATCAGATTATACATCACCTTTATTAATATGGTGGCTTTTCCCTGCACTCTCTCAGTTCCATAATGTCTTTTCTAAGGAGTGGTGTCAAAAAATTGAACTCAAAATTCAAGGTCTGATCTAACTAATGTTTTATAAAGGGGCATAATTATGTTTACTTCCCTTCCATCTATTGCCCGTTTAATGTAAGATAAGATCTTGTTTGCCTTTGCAGCTACTGCATGATTTTGGGCACTATTGCTAAGCCTGCTGTCTATAAGCACTCCTAAATCCTTCTCCATCAAGGATCCCCCAATATATCTCCATTTAATTTGTAAGTCGCCTTTTTATTCTTGCATCCCAAATGCATAACCTTACATTTATCTGTATTAAATCTCATCTGCCATTTACCTGCCCGTGTTTCCAGTCTCTCCAAGTCCTTCTGAAGAGAAATTACATCCTGCTCTGATTCTTCTACCTTACACAATTTAGTCTCATCAGCAAAGATGGAGACCTTGCTCTCTATGCCAGCCTTAAGGTCATTAATAAATTATTCAAAAAGCAGGGGTCCCAGTACCGATTCCTGAGGCACACCACTCAGAACTTTAGCCCAACCTGAAAAAGTTTAATTTATGACAACTCTCTGTTATCTATCCTTTAATCATATGTCAATCCAGGTGCAAATATTTTTACGGAGTCCAATTTGCTTTATATTGTACACTAACCTCATGTGAAACCGTGTCAAAAGCCTTTGCAAAATTTAAGTAGAACACATCAACTTCATTACCCTTGTCTAAATTCCTACTTACCTCCTCAAAGAAACTAATAAGGTTAGGCATGATCTATCTTTCATAAATCTCTGCTGACAATTACTAATAATTTTGTTTTCCATTAGGTATTCCTGAATATTATCCCGTATTGAAAACCTTCAAGTAGTTTCCCCACTATTGAAGTCAGACTTACAGGTTCAATACCACAAGATTGGTGTAAAGCAGATGTAATTCCCCAGTTGCGATCTAGCTCCCTTTTTAAATATAGGCACCACATCTGCTTTACACCAATCTTGTGGTATTGAACCTGTGGAAATGGAGTACTTGAATATTAATCGTAATGGCTTGGCTATTACTGAACTTAACCACTTAAGAACTCTTGGATGTATGCCTTCTGGGCCAGTGTCATGATCCGGGAGACACGCCGCCCTCGGCGTGCTCCTCACTCACCTGCAGCTCCACCGGGTCCCCCCGCGGCACGCAGGCAGCCTCCCTCCGGGACGCCGATTGCTGCTCCACGTGGGCGCGCTCGCGCACGCCAATGCTCTTCTTCTAGTGTTGGTCCTGCGGGTATGCCCGGTCACGCGCCCGCAAGCGCAGCTACACGGAGGTGCGGCCACACGGAGGCGCACCAACCCCTTAAAGGCACAGCACCTCAAACCATTGCTGCAATCAAATGCAGCCTTACTACTGGGCTTTATTGCTCCTCCCCTGGGACTCATGCTGGACCTATCCCTGCCGTAGCCTGGCCCTTCCACACACCCCCACCTTGCTGCGCTGCCATTGGACCCTCTCTCCTATATATACCCTACAGTTTCACTGACTCGTTGGCTGAGCATAGAACCAGTTGTTCTCATCACTCTCTGCCTCCCTAGTCCTGTCTTGTCCTGTCTTGTTTTGCAGTCTTCCTCGTGTACCGAACCGGCTTCCTCTACGACTATCCGCACCTCTGGCATCCCGAACTTGGCATACGGCAATACGTCTCTCCGGACCTCTGGCATCCCGAACTTGGCATACGGCAATACGTCTCTCCGCACCTCTGGCACCCCGAACCCAGCAAACAGTAAACGATTACGTCTCTCTCTCTAACCCCGGACTTGGCTAACAGCACCCTCTACCATCCGTACCTCTCCTGCCCCGACTCGGACTCCCAGACCACTCTACTCTCAAGACGTGCCCTCATGGCTGTGGGTGGCGTTATATCCTATCCCACCTCAGCACCGCGGTCCCGCCTCGTTTGTGGTGAGCTCGTCCTGACATTATGCTCAGCCCAACAAACATGGACCCCGCTGAGGTGGAGCGTACTTTAAATTCTCATACAAATCTCTTCACCAGGCTAGAGAATTATCTGGAACAAAATGATAGGCGGATGTATTTGCTTCAGCAGAGCCTTCATTCCCTTACCGTTCAAGCCCAAGCTTCCAGTCTGGGACCTTCACCCATGGCCTCTACAGCATCCGCAACAGTCTTTGCATCACCTCCGTCTGCTATGGAACCCCGTATTCCTGCTCCCAAATGCTATGCTGGGGATCCCCAAGGATGTAGGGGTTTCCTTAATCAATGTTTCATCCAATTCCGACTCTCGCCCTCTCGTTTTGTTTCTTCCATTTCTAAGGTTAGCTATATCGTGGCTCTTCTCACCGACGAGGCGCTGGCCTGGGCCTCTCTCATCTGGGAACAACAAGGGCCCATCACACAGGACATCGATCTCTTCGCCCATGAGTTCCGAAGAGTCTTAGACACCCCTGCACGGCAATTAACGGCAGCTTCCTCTCTCCACCAAATAACCCAGGCAGATCGTTCCGTCGCCCGGTACGCTGTGGAGTTCCGCACCCGTGCTGCTGAGACGGGATGGAACAATGAAGCACTATCTTCGGCGTTTTGGCAGGGCCTGTCAGAATCCCTAAAGGATGAACTCGCGACGCGGGAACGTCCCACTGACCTAGAGGATTTGATCGGCCTGTGCATCCGGGTGGACCAGCGTCTGCAGGAGCGGAGGACTTAACGTTCTCGTTACCGTCAACGGGTTTCAAGGTCTCTTGCCCCATCATTCGTGCCTCCAACACCTCCATCTTTGGACGTTCCGGAACCAATGCAATTGGGAGGTAATAAGCTGTCTTCTGCCGAGAAACAACGCCGGCGCAGTGCCTGTCTCTGCATGTACTGTGGCAATTCCGGTCACTTAGTGCTCCAGTGTCCCCACAAGCCGGGAAACGCCAAGTCCCAATGAGATCCCGGAGAGTCTCGTTGGGAACACTGCCCCTCTCTCCCATCATCAAAGACCTCCTTCCCACCAGGATACTGTTGCCAGTGACGCTGTCTGGAGAGGGGTTTCATACTCAAGCACGGGCATTCGTAGATTCCGGTTCCGCAGGCAATTTCATCGATCAAACCTTTGCTAGACGGAACAATATTCAACTTATCAGCAAGAGGATGCTAGTGGGTCTGGAGGCCATTGACGGTCGACCTCTACAGCCGGCATTCATCACGCTACAGACGGTGCCTCTCCTACTGCAGTTCGTCGACGCTCATACGGAGATCATTACCCTCGATGTTATCCACACTCCCTCCGTTGAGTTGATTCTGGGTCTTCCTTGGCTCCAAGTCCACAATCCTCGCATCGACTGGACAAATCAGGAACCCATCCAGTGGGGTGCTCAATGTGCCAAGACCTGTACAAGGATATTCCAGAGGGTTGGTGGTTTGTGTACCCTGCCAGAGAAGGTCGACTCCTTGCCTTCTGTATATTTGGAATTCCGCGATGTGTTCGACAAAGCAAGATCCGAGGTTTTACCTCCGCACCGACCTTTCGACTGTCCGATTGACCTGCTGCCCGGGGCAGCTCTCCCCAGGGGACAATCCTACCCACTCTCTCTCCCAGAGACCAAAGCCATGAAGACTTACATTGCAGAGAATTTAGAGAGGGGTTTTATCCGAAAGTCCTCCTCCCCAGTCGGAGCAGGCTTCTTTTTCGTAAAGAAGAAGGACGGGTCTCTTCGTCCATGCATCGATTACCGGGGTTTGAATAACATCACGCTCAAAAACCGCTACCCGCTACCCTTGATATCGGAACTCTTCGACCGCCTTCAAGGAGCTACTGTTTTTTCTAAACTGGACCTAAGATGCGCCTACAATTTAGTAAGGATAAGTGAGGGGGACGAGTGGAAGACTGCTTTTAACACCCATGACGGCCACTATGAATACCTGGTCATGCCGTTTGGTCTGTGCAACGCACCAGCAGTCTTTCAGGACTTTGTCAACGAGATTTTCTGGGACATTCTTAACAAATTCCTTATCGTTTACTTAGACGACATCCTAATCTTTTCTAAATCCACCCAAGAACACATCAAACACGTTCAACAGGTGCTTTTACGCCTCCGGGAAAACCATCTCTTTGCGAAATTGGAGAAATGCCAGTTCCATCTGACGTCCATAGCATTCCTGGGATACATTATCTCTGAATCCGGCTTCAATATGGATCCAGCGAAACTAAAGGCCATTCTGGACTGGCCCCGTCCGACCACCCTCAAAGCCGTGCAACGCTTTCTAGGTTTTGCAAACTATTACCGTCTATTCATTCGCAATTTTTCCACCACGGTATCTCCCATCACCGCTCTAACCAAGAAAGGTACAGATCCCTCATCATGGTCCGAACCCGCCATGCGGGCATTTAATCTTCTCAAAAAGGCTTTCGTGTCTGCCCCTATCCTCACCCACCCAGACCCTAAACTTCCATTTACTCTGGAAGTGGATGCCTCTGACGTCGGGGCTGGCGCTGTCCTGTCCCAAAGGACTTCCCCCTTAGCCAGATTATACCCATGTGCCTTCTTTTCGAAGAAATTTTCTTCCGCAGAACGAGTTACGATGTCGGTAACCGGGAGCTCTTGGCAATCATGTTGGCATTAGAGGAATGGAGACACCTCTTAGAAGGCACGGAGACACCCATAACCATCCTCACAGACCATAAGAACCTCCTCTACTTAGAAGGGGCACCTCGATTGAGCGCTCGACAAGCCCGCTGGGCACTAGTCTTCTCACGGTTCAATTACCTCATCTCCTTCATTTCTGGCTCCAAAAACCTGAAGGCGGATGCCCTGTCTCCACAGTTCCTTGCAGAGGATAGGTCTGAAGAGCAGTTAGAGACGATAATTCCCTCTAAATTTATTGTGTCCGCCAACTCCTTTGATATCATGGACAAGATTCGATCCGAGCAACCACAGGCTCCTATGGGGTTCAAGGTTCCGGAGGGAAGACTCTACACAGCACCGCAACATCGCAAGAGAGTTCTCGAGTGGTGCCATTCCTCTAAATCGGCAGGACACCCATGGATACGGAAAACTAACGACCTTGTCCAGCGAACCTTCTGGTGGCCAGAGAGGTCTAAAGATGTGGAGGAGTTTGTAAAAGCGTGTAGCACATGTGCTCGCAACAAAGTACCCCGGGTCAGACCAGCAGGTCTTCTCCTTCCTTTACCCATCCCAGACCGGCCTTGGAACCATATTTCTATGGATTTTATCATAGAGCTCCAAACCTCCAAAGGGATAAATACTATTCTTGTGGTAATTGATTGTTTTTCCAAACAGACGCACCTTGTTCCCTTAAGGGGTCTTCCGAATTCCTTCAGGCATGCGAATGTTTTCGTCCAGGAAATCTTTCGTCTCCATGGAGTGCCCTCAACCATCGTTTCTGACCGAGGGTCTCAATTCATGTCAAGATTATGGCGAGCCTTTTCTCGAAAATTGGGCATTTCTTTACAATTCTCCTCTGGATACCACCCACAGACCAATGGGCAGACGGAGGGGGCCAACCAAAACCTGGAACAATACCTTCGATGTTTTATAACCGATACACAGGATGACTGGGTGGATCTGCTTCCTTGGGCCGATTTTGCTCTCAACTCCCTTCATAATGACTTCACTTAAGAATCTCCATTCTTTATAAATTTTGGTTTTCATCCTTCCCGCTTACCCTTCTCCCCCCTATCCTCTGGAGAACCAGCGGTTGACAAGCGTATCTCCCGGCTGAAAGACTTATGGAGGAGGATTCAGGAGAACTTAAAGGTGGCTACTGGGAGACAGAAACTCCAGGCAGATCGCCTCCGACGCCAAGTTCCAGAATTTTCTCCAGGAGACAGGGTATGGCTTTCATCCAGGAATATACGACTAAAGGTTCCTACTATGAAGCTGGCACCCAAGTTCCTCGGTCCCTTTTCCGTGGTTAGGAGGATTAATCCTGTGACTTATCGCCTGCGCCTTCCACCCTCTATGAGGATTCCTCCGGTCTTTCATATATCCTTGCTAAAACCAGCATTTCAGAGTCCTCGTTTTTCCAAGACCACTTCTCCTCCACTCCCTCTGCTGATCCAAGGCAACAGGAGTACGAGGTCCAGTTTATCCTGGATTCTAGGATCTCTAGAGGAGGAGTACAGTACCTGGTCCACTGGAGGGGGTTCGGACCTGAGGAACGCTCGTGGGTTCCCCAAAGAGATCTCCATGCTCCTCGACTCGTCCAGGCTTTCCACCGTAGGAATCCCTCCAAGCCATATCATGGACGCCCGGAGGTCGCCCCTGAAAGGGGGGTACTGTCACGATCCGGGAGTCATGCCGCCCTCGGCGTGCTCCTCACTCACCTGCAGCTCCGCCGGGTCCCCCCGCGGCATGCAGGCAGCCTCCCTCCAGGTCGCCGATCGCAGCTCCACGTGGGCGCGCGCGTGCACGCCAATGCTCTTCTTCTAGTGTTGGTCCTGCGGGTATGCCCGGTCACGTGCCCACAAGCGCAGCTACACGGAGGTGCGGCCACACGGAGGCGCACCAACCCCTTAAAGGCACAGCACCTCAAACCATTGCTGCAATCAAATGCAGCCTTACTATTGGGCTTTATTGCTCTTCCCCTGGGACTCATGCTGGACCTATCCCTGCCGTAGCCTGGCCCTTCCACACACCCCCACCTTGCTGCGTTGCCATTGGACCCTCTCTCCTATATATACCCTACAGTTTCACTGACTCGTTGGCTGAGCATAGAACCAGTTGTTTGCATCACTCTCTGCCTCCCTAGTCCTGTCTTGTCCTGTCTTGTTTTGCAGTCTTCCTCGTGTACCGAACCGGCTTCCTCTACGACTATACGCACCTCTGGCATCCCGAACTTGGCATACGGCAATACGTCTCTCCGCACCTCTGGCATCCCGAACTTGGCATACGGCAATACGTCTCTCCGCACCTCTGGCACCCCGAACCCAGCAAACGGTAAACGATTACGTCTCTCTCTCTAACCCCGGACTTGGCTAACAGCACCCTCTACCACCCGTACCTCTCCTGCCCCGACTCGGACTCCCAGACCACTCTACTCTCAAGACGTGCCCTTGTGGCTGTGGGTGGCGTTATATCCTATCCCACCTCAGCACCGCAGTCCCGCCTCGTTTGTGGTGAGCTCGTCCTGACAGCCAGGAGCCTTATTTACTTTAATTTTATCAAGCTGGCTATGAACTTCTTACTCAGTTAACCAATTGTTTGTTAATATAGTGGTTGTGTCTTCCTCCTGCGGCACTACTATTGCAATTTACTCCAGCCCTTTCTAACTGGGTGGGTAGCTAAGCTGGTTACCATCCTAAAAACACACACACACACACACAATATATATATGTATGGACAGACGTGTGTGTGTATATATATATATATATATATACATATATATATATATAAGGAAAAAACAAAAAACAACAGGCGCACTCATAGTTTGGGATTGGACTTTCACTTGTATTGTATATTTTACATATAATTTTTCAATTCTTGTTTTTATTACATATATTTTTTATTATTGTTTTTATTTATTTTTATTGCATGGTAAATGCTCCTTATTTATGTTATGTGCAGTACTTTCACAGCTTTACAACATCTGTGTCAGTGGGGTTTTGGAAAACGCTAATACCATTTATTTTTCTTGTTACATATATATATATATATATATATATATATATATATATATATATATATATATATATATATATATATATATATATTATGTTAATGCACTAGGTTTGCGCCTGTTTTTTCTTTTTTTCATATATATATATATATATGAAAAAAAGAAAAAACAGGCGCAAACCTAGTGCATTAACATAATAAAATTTGTATTTCAAGGAACATAAAATCTTTCAAATGCCCACTCACAAAGGTAAAGCGATAAATAGCATGTATGAGATTGGCTCTCATGTGCCGTCAGCTTAGTCCTCTCGGTGTAGCTCCAGGTACTGGCGTCATCACGTGACTCCCCTCGTGATGCCTTTGAACCGGTGAACCGGAAGCGGAAGCTTGCACTCAGTGTTCAGCTGGGTAGAGACACTCCGGACAGCAAAAGTCCTCCACATCCTCTATGGTTGGGTTGGATTAAAGCCGTGTGATACACACAAGGGATAGAGTCTCTGGCAACAACTAGCCTCAGTGCTCGTGGGCAAATGGCGGTCCCAAACTAGTCACGCCCTACGCGTTTCGTCATCGATGATGACTTCCTCAGGGGATACCCTCCAAGCGCCCCTCCATGATATTTATAGGGAGATATTTGCATAGGATTAGCCAATATTCAATTAGATAAAGTAATTTACCAATTAATTGAGCATACATAATTAACATCTCATTTAACAGGTGTGTAACATTGATGTATTTTGTGAGGACCCCATTGAGTTTAACAGAGAAAAAGTTTACATGTCAGTCATATATTATAAATACCAATAAATTTGTGATATTAAGAATTAGAATTTATAAATACAATCTATCATTTGGAAATCCAAAATACATGACAATATGATTAGCTTAAATGATAATTAAAACAAGTGTTTTTAAGAGACTATTGATAAGAAATGTTCCAATAGATTGACATAATGAGACTATATATCCATATTAAAACTACTTCTTATTAGAATCAAGGATGAAGAACTAGAAAAATAAGTGGAAAAGTACACCCCTATACTAATGAATACTAGTTTACACCAATTTAAGAGGTGTGTTGTAAAAAATACTTTTTAAAACCCTTCTTAAAACATCATTGTAAATCCTTAATACTAAAAATTAAAAATTAACTGGGTTAATAGTAACTAGTACTCAAAAGCAATCATTGTAGGTTATTCTCAATATAGACAATAAAAAAAAACAATAACATCATAATAATACCAATGATTCCTAACCTTTATTGTGGATTCCGGTTGGAGCCAGAGGAGGCGATTTCAAAGCAAGGACAGGAGCAGGACCGACATTAGCCACCAATGTATACTAATGTGATGAACTATGTGTCTCAATGATAATATAATGTGAAATAAAGAGATTGTATATATGTGTGTGTTTCTTTTGTTCAATGTGTATGTGATGTATTGACTAATGAATAAATAAAGAAAATGTAAAAAATAAAAATGGATATAAAAATGAAATGAAAAAATAAATAAATGAAATATATGAAGTAAAAGAAATGAATAAAATAAACTAAAAGACTATTTGTGGAAATAAACCGTGCACAGCAATAGCTGTGTACCCTACAAACTGTCCTCTCTGTATATAAGGTGACGTTCAATGATCAGAATGTCGACCATAGCCCAGAGGGAATGCAAAGCATTTAACCCAGACCTCTGGAAGAAAACCCAAATGAGTGATCAAACTATGGTACTAATGTCAATATGATCATTGTGTCCCTTTGGATATGTAGTATCCAATATGTACATCAAATATGTTTCTCTTGTACATAATTTTTGAAAGCGATCACCTCCCATGTAGGAGGGGGGAATGAATTCAATACCCATAATGGAGAGGGACTTTGGATCTTTGTTATGATTGGCACAAAAGTGACGGGAGAGGCTATGAGTCTGGCATCCATGTATAATATTGCGCCAATGCTTCAAGAACCGTGTACTTAGAGCCCTTGATGTTCGGCCTACATATTGTGTGCCACATTCACACGAGATGAGGTACACAACATATTCACTTAAACAATTGATGTGATCTTTTATATCATATGATGTGCCATTCGAAAATGATGAAAATTTGTTTGTTTTTGTTAGATGTTTGCAAGTCAAACAGCGGCCTCTTCTGCATCCAAAGTTCCCCACCCCTTTGGCTGAATTTGAATCAAATTTCTTTTTAGTTTTGAGTTTACTTGGAGCAATTAGAGTTTTGATACTCCTTGCTTTTCTAAAGACTGTTGGAGCATATTCAGGTACTAGATGACCTATTATGGGATCGTTACGTATAATGTTCCAATGACAATTTAGTATGTTTCTAATTTGTTGAGCAGATTGATTGTATTGAGTAATAAATTTTGGTATATTACCTTCTTTTTTGTCCATTTTCCTATTTGCACGTAACGATTTAGATTTATTTTTTGATTTTTCTAGTAATGTCTCACATTTTATAAGACTAGCATCCTGAAATGCTTTTGTAACAACAGACATGTCATAACCCTTCTCTTGAAATTTTTTAGAGAGATCCTCACCCTGTAGTGTAAAATCAGTGTCCTTCGAGCAGTTGCGCCTAATTCTGTAGAACTGACTTTTGGGTACGTTATCTAACCACTTTTTGTAGTGGTTACTGCCATAATGTAGGTAACTATTAGTCGACACTGATTTAAAATGTGTCTTTGTCTGAATTTGTTGCTCTTTACCAATGAATAGTTCCAAGTCCAAAAAAGTTATAGTATTTGGATGAATAGTGTATGTGAAACTCAAACCCATCTCATTATCATCGAAGGATGTCAGAATCTCCTCCAGGATTCCCCTCTCACCATCCCAAATAATAATAATGTCATCTATGAAACGGCCATAGAACACCAGACCGCCTCCCAGACTAGCATTGTCCCACACATAGAGACTCTCCCACAGTCCCATGTAGAGATTAGCATAGCTGGGGATGTCCAACTTGTCGAACTTGTCCCAATATATTGATTATTATTTACAACCATACGTACTAAATTTACGCTCAGACATTCGGGACACTTTGCATGTCATCGATTCCACCTCTGGTATTATATGGAAGGATACCTTTCACTGGGCAACATGTGATGTTTCTTCACTATACACTTGTATTGATCACACAAAAAGTATCCAGGCTATCAATCACTATTTAGAGTTAGACCTAGATATGCACCCTTCACAGAGGTTATTTCTTTTAGCATGCATTAAATTCATCCTCAATCACAATTATTTTTTATTTGAAGATCTATTTTACTTGCAAATCTGTGGAACGGCGATGGGCACCAGATTTGACCCCAGCTATGCTAATCTCTACATGGGACTGTGGGAGAGTCTCTATGTGTGGGACAATGCTAGTCTGGGAGGCGGTCTGGTGTTCTATGGCCGTTTCATAGATGACATTATTATTATTTGGGATGGTGAGAGGGGAATCCTGGAGGAGATTCTGACATCCTTCGATGATAATGAGATGGGTTTGAGTTTCACATACACTATTCATCCAAATACTATAACTTTTTTGGACTTGGAACTATTCATTGGTAAAGAGCAACAAATTCAGACAAAGACACATTTCAAATCAGTGTCGACTAATAGTTACCTACATTATGGCAGTAACCACTACAAAAAGTGGTTAGATAACGTACCCAAAAGTCAGTTCTACAGAATTAGGCGCAACTGCTCGAAGGACACTGATTTCACACTACAGGGTGAGGATCTCTCTAAAAAATTTCAAGAGAAGGGTTATGACATGTCTGTTGTTACAAAAGCATTTCAGGATGCTAGTCTTATAAAACGTGAGACATTACTAGAAAAATCAAAAAATAAATCTAAATCGTTACGTGCAAATAGGAAAATGGACAAAAAAGAAGGTAATATACCAAAATTTATTACTCAATACAATCAATCTGCTCAACAAATTAGAAACATACTAAATTGTCATTGGAACATTATACGTAACGATCCCATAATAGGTCATCTAGTACCTGAATATGCTCCAACAGTCTTTAGAAAAGCAAGGAGTATCAAAACTCTAATTGCTCCAAGTAAACTCAAAACTAAAAAGAAATTTGATTCAAATTCAGCCAAAAGGGTGGGGAACTTTGGATGCAGAAGAGGCCGCTGTTTGACTTGCAAACATCTAACAAAAACAAAATTTTTTCATCATTTTCGAATGGCACATCATATGATATAAAAGATCACATCAATTGTTTAAGTGAATATGTTGTGTACCTCATCTCATGTGAATGTGGCACACAATATGTAGGCCGAACATCAAGGGCTCTAAGTACACGGTTCTTGGAGCATCGGCGCAATATTATACATGATGCCAGACTCATAGCCTCTCCCATCACTTTTGTGCCAATCATAACAAAGATCCAAATTCCCTCACCATTATGGGTATTGAATTCATTCCCCCCTCCTACATGGGAGATGATCGCTTTCAAAAATTATGTACAAGAGAAACATATTGGATGTACATATTGGATACTACATATCCAAAGGGACACAATGATCATATTGACATTAGTACCATAGTTTGATCACTCATTTGGGTTTTCTTCCAGAGGTCTGGGTTAAATGCTTTGCATTCCCTCTGGGCTATGGTCGACATTCTGATCATTGAACGTCACCTTATATACAGAGAGGACAGTTTGTAGGGTACACAGCTATTGCTGCGCACGGTTTATTTCCACAAATAGTCTTTTAGTTTATTTTATTCATTTCTTTTACTTCAAATATTTCATTTATTTATTTTTTCATTTCATTTTTATATCCATTTTTATTTTTTATTTTTTACATTTCCTTTATTTATTCATTAGTCAATACATCACATACACATTGAACAACACAAACACACACATATATACAATCTCTTTATTTCACATTATATTATCATTGAGACACATAGTTCATCACATTCGTATACATTGGTGGCTAATGTCGGTCCTTCTCCTGTCCTTGCTTTGAAATCGCCTCCTCTGGCTCCAACCGGAATCCACAATAAAGGTTAGGAATCATTGGTATTATTATTATGTTAATGGTTTTTTTATTGTCTATATTGAGAATAACCTACAATGATTGCTTTTGAGTACTAGTTACTATTAACGAAGTTAATTTTTAATTTTTAGTATTAAGGATTTACAATGATGTTTTAAGAAGGGTTTTAAAAAGTATTTTTTACAACACACCTCTTAAATTGGTGTAAACTAGTATTCATTAGTATAGGGGTGTACTTTTCCACTTATTTTTCTAGTTCTTCATCCTTGATTCTAATAAGAAGTAGTTTTAATATGGATATATAGTCTCATTATGTCAATCTATTGGAACATTTCTTATCAATAGTCTCTTAAAAACACTTGTTTTAATTATCATTTAAGCTAATCATATTGTCATGTATTTTGGATTTCCAAATGATAGATTGTATTTATAAATTCTAATTCTTAATATCACAAATTTATTGGTATTTATAATATATGACTGACATGTAAACTTTTTCTCTGTTAAACTCAATGGGGTCCTCACAAAATACATCAATGTTACACACCTGTTAAATGAGATGTTAATTATGTATGCTCAATTAATTGGTTAATTACTTTATCTAATTGAATATTGGCTAATCCTATGCAAATATCTCCCTATAAATATCATGGAGGGGCGCTTGGAGGGTATCCCCTGAGGAAGTCATCATCGATGACGAAACGCGTAGGGCGTGACTAGTTTGGGACCGCCATTTGCCCACGAGCACTGAGGCTAGTTGTTGCCAGAGACTCTATCCCTTGTGTGTATCACACGGCTTTAATCCAACCCAACCATTGAGGATGTGGAGGACTTTTGCTGTCCGGAGTGTCTCTACCCAGCTGAACACTGAGTGCAAGCTTCCGCTTCCGGTTCACCGGTTCACCGGCTTCACGAGGGGATTCACGTGACGACGCCAGTACCTGGAGCTACACAGAGAGGACTAAGCTGACGGCACATGAGAGCCAATCTCATACATGCTATTTATCGCTTTACCTTTGTGAGTGGGCATTTGAAAGATTTTATGTTCCTTGAAATACAAATTTTATTATGTTAATGCACTAGGTTTGCGCCTGTATTTTATTTTCTTTTTTGCAGATATGGTTAGGGACTGGTGATCCCTTTGAAACGGGCTGCAGGAACCTGGTGCAATTATCATTGGAACAGGACTTTTTATTATTGGAGGTTTTTAAAATATTTTTTCATTTTTTATTTTTTACTTTTTCACTTTTTATATTTTGTGGTATTAATGTTTATATATATTTTAACCCTTACTAGAATTTTAAATTTAATACATGCTGTGATTTAGTCCATATTGCTATATATTTTTAGTCTATATCATTGTGTATCAGTCTCTAATGAGCCACTCCACCAAGCACCTTTTCATGATTAGCTTGACCGGTTCATTTTATTAATTAGTTGTATATAGAAGCGCTACTTCATTTCTTGTCTGTTTTGTTTTATATATATATATATATATATAAGCGTTATAAGCGATTCGCGTTATATAGGGGCGCGCTATAACGGGGTTCAGCTGTATATATATATATATATATACAGCTGAACCCCGTTATAGCGCGCCCCTATATAACGCGAATCGCTTATAACGCGGTTCTCACGTGGCTCCCGTTTCTTTTTTTATTTAATTTTTTGCAACATTTTTTTAACATTTTTTTTGCACACTGCACACTGCACACTGCACACTGCACACTGCACACTGCACACTGCACACTGCACACACTCTCACTGCACACTGCACACACTCTCACTGCACACACTGCACACACTCTCACTGCACACACTCTCACTGCACACTGCACACACTCCCAGCACTCACAGCACACACTACCAGCACTCACTGCACACACTCTCACTGCACACACTCTCCCTGCACACTGCACACACTCCCAGCACTCACTGCACACACTGCACACACTCTCCCTGCACACTGCTCACAGCACACACTGCACACACTGCACACGGCACACACTCTCACTGCACACTGAACACACTCTCACTGCACACACTCTCACTGCACACTGCACAAACTCCCAGCACTCACTGCACACTGATCACAGCACACACTCACACTGCACACTGCACACACTCCACACACTGCACACTGCTCACAGCACACACTGCACACTGCTCACAGCACACACTGCACACACTCTCACTGCACACACTCCCAGCACACACTCACACTACACACTGCACACACTACCAGCACTCACTACACACACTCCCAGCACTCACTGCTCACAGCACACTCTCACAGCACACAGCACTCACATCACACAGCACACTCTCACAGCACACTCTCACAGCACTCACAGCACACTCTCATAGCACTCACAGCACACTCACAGCACGCTACACTGCACAGCACACCACACTCACACCTCCCACTCCCCCTCCCTACCTTTGGAGATCGGAGCAGAGCTGGCATCAGGAGGAGGGGGCATGTGTCGGGAGGAGGGGGGTGTCGGGAGGAGGGGGTGTTGGGAGGAGGGGGGGTGTTGTCGGGAGGAGGGGGTATGTCGGGAGGAAGGTGAGTGAGGAGCAGGCTGGGACACGGAGGGCCGCGTGGGCTAGGCCGAAAACTGATTATGCCACGGAGGGCCGTTAGGTGTGGGGGCCTCGGGGTGGGGGAGGAAGTGGATGCCGGTGGAGGGGGATGGATGCTGGTGGTGGGAGGTAAGGAGCAGGTTGTGGCTGGACTCGGAGGGCCGCTGCTGGGGGATGTGTAGGGCTTCCGGCCACCTCTTCCTTCCTTTCCTCCTTACTCCCTCCCGATCAGGCGCGCGGCGGCCATTTTTTTTGTGGCGGCCATTTTGTTTTTTCAAGACCCCGTTACTAACGTGGTGGTCTCGGGTGGACCCCGAGGACCGCACTATAATGGGGTTCAGCTGTCTATATATATACATACATATAATATTTATATATACACACACACACACACACACACACACACACACACACACATCCAACAAGAAAGTCTCTTATCTGTTTCTGTTGTTGTAGCTGTAGGGGAAGGTCCCTCTGTTCTCCTGGGTCAGCATCCTTGTGTGCTATGGGACTCTCTGTGTGTCAGGTATAGAATTCTTGTCCCCTTGTCTTGCTGTCAGCATACAGTCCTTTTATGTGCATCAATACATCATGTTTTCCTCAGGTCAGCCCAGTTGTGGGCTAAGGAAATCTCTGCAGTCCTCTTTCTCCTTGTGTCAGCCCAAATGTGAGCTAAGTAATCTCTCTCCTGTTTCTCACATCAGGCTTTTTCTAAGAGTCCTAATCAGCCAGGTGGAGTCTGGCTGATTGCCTGTGTGCAATTAACCAGCACACTGCAGGATTTAGAGGCAGTTTCTCTCAAACAGTGATAAGTCCCTGTTACATACCTCCCCCGTTTGTGGGATGTTCAGGCTTACCACGGCCAAAGCCCATCCTTCCACTCTCACTAGATATATCCCTGCAGCTTGAATGAGGGTGGATGGAAAATGAGAACCCTCAGTCCCGCTGGGATTGGAGTCCTTTCTCAGGTCAGTAATGTCTTCTCAAGAAGGTGCTTGAACTCAGTACTCTTCAGTCGCTCAAGGAGGACTTTTGCCAAGCGCAGTCTTTCTTCTGACGCTTGGTCATGTATTTTCCCCTGCGTCAGGCAATCCTTTCTTCCCTGATTAGGGTAATCACCTGCATCAGGTTCTGTTGCCATATTCACGGGTGGTTCAAGCTGGGTGGAGTTTTTATCCATACCGATTGACTCCTGTGGCATCTCAGTTTGGTAGTTACCTAGTGTTGTACCTGTAGCGGTTCCAAAACAGTTCTGCCTCAATCTAGCCAAAGACTGTATCTTTCTAGCGCTATCTTCGTGAGGAATATGGATTGTGCCCTGGGGCCACAGAAGCATAACTGTATTGGTGTTGTGCTTCTCAGTCGGAATTCTGTTCTTCTTTCCTGATGTGTGGAAAGCCGATCGTACTACTGAGATGGCATTGTGGGTGCGCTTATAGCAACACACAGCTTGCTTGGTTGTGATGTAGAACCTATATCTGGATTGAATCAAACCAGCAGCTTCCTTCATTTTTTTGTAGTATCTTTGCTGCAGACACTTCCTAAGATTTGGCTGGAATAAGATTACACACTGCTTCAAATGTTCATAATTCTTTCTTTACATTGTATTCTCCATATGGATTGGAGAAGACAGGCTGCATTATTCTGGCTATTTAGCCGCCGAGTTTTCATTCCTCTTTAGGCCACCTGTATGGTGAGTGCTGCAGAGCTTTTGCACAGATATATTTCTCTTTCCAACCTTGCTTGGACAAGAGCTGTGTAGTACTTCTGAATTACTCTGCTGCTTTTCTCCCTTTTTAAGAAGTTTAGCTCATCAGCGAGAGAATCCTTTTCCTGGAGCGTGCTCTGAGTGTGCATCAACACATTCTTCATTATATTTTGGAACTCTGCGGATTTCTTTGCTCGGGCCGCAGCTGCTTGCCTCAGTTTCTGGACCTTCTTGTGCTCCCACGTACCGAGTCACCTAGCCTCTAAGCTTGGCCTCTAGTGATGCTCAGGGTAGCCTTCAGTTTCTGATGCTGCTTTGCGGGGACACACTGGGTAATTAGACATTCCTGCAGCACTTGTAGTTCTTTAGCAGCCTGCAGATTTTCTTCCTGCAGACATCGCTGTTTGTATTCTGCAATCTATATTTACGCACGCAGATCTTGCCGTTGGTTCTGCAGTAGGTGCTCTACTTGTGTGCATTGCTCCAATGCTTCTAACATTTATATTCAAATAGTTTCATCATTTTGTGTAGCTCATGAAGCTTTTCATTCTTTTCATTGACGTGTTCAGTCAAATCAGAATTTTCTGCTTTCAGCCTTGTACTTTCTCTTTTTACAGTCTCTGTAATATTCAAGGCCTCCTTGTAGTCGTCCTTCCATTTACGCACTTCTGAGTTGAGACTCCCGGTCTCCTGGCATGAGACTTCTATCTCTAGGTCTAGGTTGAGGGTGTGAAGCTCCTTCTGAGAGACTTTAAGATTCATACTAAGACTGTAGACAGCTTTTTGAGAGATGTCCAGCTCCTCAGGAAGACTGTGAAGTTCCTTTTTAGAGACTTGCAGTTCTGTATGGCAACTGCTGATCTCTTGGTGTGAGGCAACCAGTGCTATGCGGAAAGTATGAACTTCATTCTGCGACATGTCCAACTCTGTCCGAACACTGTTGACCTCCTGGTGTGAGGCATTCAGTTCTATGCAGAGAGTATGAAACTCATTCTGAGAGATTTCCACCTCTCAATGGCAATTATGAACGTCTTGCTGAGAGAGACTAATCACGTCACGGTTGTGGCATCCACAAGCGTAACGGTATTCGGTGGATGTTAGAGCTCTGGACCTACAGAGTATACGGCCGTATCTTTGGAAACTTTCCTAACTGTATTATGATCACATTTAACCACTCTAAGTGATCTCTATAGACGTTTTGGTTATAGTGGCTTGCTGCCTTCTATCAGATGTAGCTGCAGTTTTGACACGTTGCTATATGCCACTGAAACTTTCATTGTACCAGCATAGATAACTGTGATATTCACTTTGTGCTTTCAAAGGTATATTGAGGAATTTGCCCAGCCACATTGGTGACCAATTTGTTTTCTACTGACCCCTGTGAATTATCTGGCAATTATAGTGACTTATTTCCCATTACCACGTGTATCTTATGTATCTACACACTGTTACACGCTACTGACATTTGTATCATATTGGCACAGATACTATTGCTGTTTACTGTTTGCTTTCAATGCTGTACGACCTATGCAGTTTCATGCTCTGCGTTTGATATATTTAAAGTGGTTCTATTATAGGGATGTGGATTTACCCACACACATTTATATATTATTATTATTAATATTCATTCTACTGGATGTAGATCCAATGGTGGTCTTTCTCCCTCCTAATAGAGGTAAATGAGAATTTTAATCCTAATAGAGATATATTAGTATTTTATCGGTAGTGTTAGGACTTGCGAACAGGGTCTGCCTTGTCGTGGCTCGCAAGCTTACAATGCTTTGGCCAAAGGGTTAAACTAAATGACCCTTTTTCAAGAGAATATATATGTATTTTACTGTGTATTTTTGTCATATTGGATGTAGCATTGGGCTTCTCTGTCGTTTGTTGTATACATATGCCACGCTCAATAGCTCTCCTTTTTGACACTTATATACATATATATTTTGTGGGGGCTCAGGGGTTCCCAAAAAGAGCTTGCTGGGGTTTTGTGTGTTTGCACACATTTATATATTTATATACCGTATGTGTGGTCCAATATTGTGACACCCTTCCACCACTTTACATCCACCACCCACTCCTCACCTGGGGACTTATTTTATTCCAATTTTATTTTCACTTATATTTGCTACACTTTTTTGGTTTCGGTGTTGCTATTTTGAATATCATTAAAGATTTATTATTTTTGTTTTTAGCAGTTACACTCCCTAGTACTCTTGTACTATAGGTATTGTTAGGGGTTCTCCCCTATGGATATTATATCCTAATAATTATAAGTTACCTTAACTATGAGTGCATACTTAAGTGCCTGTTGTTACCTTGGTCACTTCTTGTGAGGATCCAAAGCGCGCTCCCGCACGGTCCTCACACACGCGCAGGGCTTCTCTGGTCAGGACAGCACCCACTGCAAGGATCTCAGACTCGCAAGATCTCACGCACGGTCCCCGCGCACGCGCAGGGCTTCCCCTTGCAGAGCGGCACCCGCGGTTCACGCAACACGCATGCACACCCTTCCGACGTCCCCAGATGCCACAGGGGTAGCCTCAGTCTCCAGATCGCGTCGTGCGCGCAGAGCACAATCGGTTACATCACCTCCAATCGCCTCCTGCTCTTACCCTATCACAGCCTACACTGAGGTCGCTCCTCTGCTCCATCCCTCCATGGGATTGGGCAGTCTTGCCTACATATGCTCAGCTGTGCCACTGGCACTTTGGCTGAGCATAGATTCTTCTAAATCTGTGTTCATTTCTTCTACCTTGCCCTATTCCTGTTCTGTTGCATTGCCTTATAGATTGATCTCCTGTGTACTGACCCGGCTTGCTTTTGGACCTTCCGTCTCTCTGTTATTCTGAACTCGGCTATCTCTGACCCTCCTCTCTTCTCCAACCCCGACCACGGCATTGCACCTCGACTATCATACTCTCTCCAAACCTGACCTTGGCTATAGTACCTTCTACGTTCCGGACCTCTCCTACTCTGACCTCGGCAAGTATAAAGACAACCCTGACCTCTCCACCCCAGACCCGGCTACCAAGACTAACCTACACTCCGGATGTGGCCCCCGTGCCTGTGGCTGGTGTTTATTACCTATTCCCATCTCAGTACTGGGGTCTCGTCTTGTTTGTGGTGAGCACAGCATCACACATCACTTCTGTGCTTTTATTGTATATGTATATCCCGTTGCACCTGGTTCTCTCTTTCTGGTATATGGACTTGAGCGATATTTTACCACCAGTGTCTGCATGAAAGTTATAAAACAAAGTATTCAAAATTATAGCTAATCATGTTTATAAAAGTTTATTACATTACATGTTAATGGTCTTTATTTCAAATGAATATGCAACAAGCCAAATGTCATGTCATTTTATTAATAAATTATTGACATATTTAATAAATATGACTCATTACATTAATTAATCATGGTTTGCTAGTGCAAGGCTAAGGTTTACAGCGTTCTTTTTTTTCAAATTAATATGCAATATGTCAAATTGCATGTCATTTCATTGATCAATCACAGACATATTTAATAAATACTACTAGTTACTTTATTACAAAGACACTTAGTAGTACTAAGTAGTACTAATAGACTGTAGTAGTACTATTAGTTGTCGAATATGTTAAAAAAACAAATAACAAAGAACAATAAGTTTAACTTATGTAAGTCATGAAAAAAACAGGATTTTAATTATTAGAATTAATTTTGAAGAAGAATTGTATGACCTGACTGCCAATTGACCCCTCACTCTCCAATTTATTTTTTTGGTCAACTATCTCTTTGTGAAATCATATTATAGAAAAGAAAAAAAATAAGGAAGCGCAGTAAAACGGGTGATGGCAAAATGACAACTTTATAATGAATATATAACACAAAATGAACAATAAACAACAAATGTTATAATAAAATCAGTACTTGAATAATGTCCATATGATTGGAATCACTGGTGAGCGGCGATCATAGCCGGCTGCTGCAGAAAAAAAGTCAAAAGGATAACAACAGGTAAATAAACCTGGTGCAAGATCAAACTTTCCAGGACCAGCGTGACGGCCCCAGATAAATGCACAGACCGTTGGGGGATGGAAAAGTTAGTAAGGGGGGAGTGTATATGGGCCGTTAATGAGCCACTGCTGAATGAGCTCACCCAACCTCCAATTGTTGATATAGAACGGCACGTATATTCCTCCCCGTGGATTCCTCCCCAACCAGCTCCTCCGAGTCTCAGGTGTTAGAGACCAACTGTATCCAGCCCACCGGGTTTCCGGGTATGGCGTCACTGCCGGACATGATGCACTAACCCTTCCCAGACTGTTTGATCCTCCTCCGCAGCGCAGATCGTGGACAGACACGCCGACAGCAAAGTCACCGCCGCTCCCTCCAAGGCACGCAACAATGCCAAATGAAACCAGTCAATAGGACAAATGGGAGCACAGACCCCTGGCTCCTCCTCCTATGCATTTCACCACTAAAATGGCTTCATCAGGGATACCATAGAGTGGAATTCATAGAGTATATATACCCCTAGTGATAGCTAGACTAATTGAATAATCAGCAATAATATATATTCACTCAATCAATAAAAACAAGGGGGTAAATGAACTCCTACTCACAGTATAGGGAATGGTTCATGTCACAAAAAAAACACAACTATTAAATACACAATGAAAAACAACAATAAAATAAATTAATTAACATTAAAATGGATAAATAAACATATATAAATATGTTAAACATTACAAAACAATCCTCAATAGATACCAAAAAATGTATTTAAACATGGAATGCTAAAAGATCAAGCTCCTCATTGAGACCTCTTGGACTCAGTGTTTGTAATTTAAAAATCCAATAGGTCTCCTGTTTTCTGAGTTTTAAAAGTCTATCTCCTCTCATATTAGTTTTCTCAATCTGTTCAATACCCTTAATAGAGTGTCCTTCAATGCACATATTGTGTTTTGTAAGGAAATGTCTGGACACTCCATGGCCAACAAAACCTTTTAAAATATTTCTTCTATGTTCTGTGAATCGTTCTTTTAAACTTCTTGTTGGTCTTCCTATGTAATAAAGGCCACACGGGCAGGTGAGTAAATAAATAACATATTTGGTGTTACAATTAATAAATTGTTTAATTTTAAATACTTCTCCTGTATTGTTAGAAGTGAATTCCGTACTCTTATTAACAATGTGTTTACAAGTCAAACAGTTAAGGCGTCCACATTTGTTACAACCTCCCGGGCGTGACGGTAACCACATATTTTCTGGATTTGAATCTTTTGTTAAAGTGTTTACACATTTTCTCAAAACTGTTGGTGCTAAAACGTTCTTGAGATTTTTTGCACGTTTGAAAACAATCTCTGGTTTCTTTTTGAGGGTCTTTCCTAGAATGGGGTCATTTTGAATAATTCCCCAATGTTTCATTAAAATTTTTCTTATTTCATTAGAGGCCCCATTAAACTTTGTGATGAATAAGCAATTATTTTCATCAATGGGGTCATTTTTCCCTTTTCTTTCTTCTTGACTTTTTCCTTTAATCAATGATTGTCGGTTTTGCCCCCTCACTCTTGCTAACGCAACATCTAGTTTATCTTTTTTGTAACCTTTTGCCAAAAAAAAATTATATAATATTTCTGCTTATTCCTCAAAATCTGAATCTTTCGTACAATTTCTACGGACTCTCAAAAGTTGACCATAGGGAATATTATTAATCCAAGCCCTAGAATGGTTACTTTTTCAGTCAAGATAACTATTTGAATCAACCTTTTTAAAAAAAGTTTTAGTTAAGATCTTTTCCCCTTCATTAAATAAAACTAAATCTAAATTTGATCGATGTTGGATTATGTTCATGGGTGAAATGCAGATTAATATCATTCTTATTCAAATAATCATAACATTTTAAAAGGTCTTCTGTTGTACCCCTCCATATTATTAAAATATCATCTATAAAACGTTTATAAAAACAAATATTCTTAAGGAAGGGATTATTATGCCAGATATTATCAATCTCCCATTTCCCCATGATCAAATTTGCAAAGCTAGGGGCAAATTACGTTCCCATAGCTGTTCCAATGTTTTGTATATAAAATTTCCCTTCGAATAAAAAATAATTATTCTTTAAAATAAAATCTATACTTTTTCTAATAAAAGATCTCTGTTCTGTACTCATAAAAGGGTCTTGTTGTAAAAAATAATCAACAGCCTCCACTCCTTTCTCGTGTATGATACTTGTATATAAGGCTGTCACATCACACGTAACCCATAAGAGATCATCCGCCCATTGAATGTTACTTAAAAGCTCTAAAATATGCTTCGTATCCCTTGTATATGATTCTAAATTTTTCACATGATTCTGAAGAAATGAATCAACAAACTCCGACAAGTTGGACGTTATAGAATTAATCCCAGAGATAATTGGGCGTCCAGGGGGTTTGTTTAGGCTCTTATGTATTTTAGGTAAATGATACATTACCGGAGTGATAGAATGTTCCACATTTAAAAACTTGAATTCCGCTTTATTTAAAACACCTTTTTCCAAACCATCTTTCAAATGTTTTAAAAGATTCATTTGAAACTTACTTAGTGGGTCTACCATGAGCATAGAGTAAGACTCTCTATCTCCTAGAATCCTAAGAGCTTCCAACACGTACTCAGTTCTATCTTGGATCACTATTCCGCCTGGAATGGTTCATGTCACTTTATAATCATTTGTGTATTTTATTGACTTTTATTCATTGTATGTTTTTTTTAATTATCTTAACATAAGTTAGTCAAGTGTTTCACGATTCAATCATCTGGCGCACCCACCCTTCTTTTTTCCTTTTTATCCTGAAATCATATTATGTAGGAGTCGAACATCAAATTTATCATAATGGATTAATTGGATTTTTATGACATAAATAACAAGGCACCTGTTTGTGCTCTGGTCTCCTTCTCGGGTGTAGTAGTGTTAAGCCCAGGTCTACGGCTTGTGGGTCGTCCCTATTTCGGGATATTGAAGGGGTTGATTCAAATCCAGATAGGGACTCTGCAAAGCCACTAGTTGACAGAATACACTTAATTCAACGCACAGAAGTTTAATTTCATGCTCCTTCATTGTGAGAGAGAACATCAGTTTCTTCCCTCTCATTACTAGATGAAAAAAATATGATCTAAAAAATATTTATCAACTGGATAGATATGAATACATGGAGTGGCAGTGGCTGGGTCAGTGATTCACCCATATAACATTCTAAACAAAAGTGTTTTTCACAGTGTAATAAATATTAATTATTGAGATGTGAAACAGAATTAAACAATAGAAGAGTATGTCATTGGGTCCTTCTTCCCACCCCTGTGTTACTGAGAGATGGAAAAGTAACTAGTTTTAGGTCATATAAATGGTAATGAAGCCAAGCACATTGACAACTGCCAACCTAGATGTTACGTAATGGTGTTGCTGGTCGGTCTGCAGTGCTAGCCGCTGTCAAATTCAAGTTAACATAGTTATGTTGTGCCACTGTCTGGCATAGTATGGCAGTTTGAGTGCTGGCTTGTTTGGGCCCCCACTATATGGTTAAAAAAGGATGCTATTTTTAATCTTTGGCATGATGATGGTGATGGTGATGGTGATGGTGATGGTGATGATGATGATGATGGTGATGATGATGATGATGATGATGATGATGATGATGATGATGATGATGGCACTGTAGACACCCACAACATGTCACTACATGTAGTGCTAGTGCTTGATAGTGTTATTTGTTAACTGTCAAGTTATTGAGTGTAGTGGACAAGACACAGTCCAGTTGATGCACTATGCCACCATGGACATTGACAAGTTAGTTAGTAGTTACATTCAAATCAATACTCATCATCCTTCACTGCAGTAGCATCAGTCTCACTTTCTCATCGCTACATGCTTTCACTGTTATTCTCTATCACTATTCTAGAGATAGAACTCTAGAACTAGAACTCTAGTGGGTTGAATTGATGATGAATAAGCATAATAGCTTAGTGGTGGTGGAACTAAAGCACACAATAGAACAATAAAACTACAAGACAGTTGTCAAGAAGATTAAGAAATCCAATGCGTAATATACTGAGGTGAAAAACTTTCAAACAATGAGTTAGTTGTCAATATGATTGTCAAAGCTAACAAGAAAAGTGCATTAAATCAGGAAGCATTTTTCATCATAAGATTAAAAAAAAGGTGTATGTCCTGGGGCTCTTCCTCCCACCCATGCATTACTGAGAGATAGAACTGTAACTGTGGTTTAGGACATAGTTACACATATATTATTAAACAATACAAGCACTGTGTATGTCAAAGCCAATGCCAACCTGGATGTTACGTAATTGGTGGCTGGTGGCTGGCTTACAGTGCGAGTTGTCAAATGCCAATTCCAAACTAGATGTTATGGTGTGCCACTGTCTGGCATAGCACGGCAGTTTGGGTGCTGGTTTATTTGTGCCCTCACTATATGTTTGGTCCAAAAATATATAACATATCATTCATATTTGACCGTTTTGGTTTTGAAATAGCCATGAGATAAATACTAATGATGATGATTGCTGATTGACAGTGGAGGAATGGGATGTTTCGGCACGGCCATCTCACCACAGCTGATCAGCCACAGGAATTTATCCGCCACGATCAGTCACAGGGGACAGCTAGCCGCCAGCCGTTAGAGGGATTAGTGTTAGTATTTGGGTTAAGACATAGGCAAACAGCGCACTCAGGATCACTATGTAATAAATGTATTAAAATAAAACAATCGGGGGGGCGTGGCCAAGACGATGAGGAGAGCAGTCGCATGCTATCTTTGCTCCGCTGTTGTAAAAGGAATAAACGGGGGAAAAAATAAAGTAAAATCAGCCCCAAACAAATAAAGAAATAATATATACAAGCCTGAGATTTACCAGCTTCGGACCTGGCCCTAAGGTAGGAAGAAACGGAGGAGCCTGGATCCTGCTCGGTGCGGGGAGGAGGGGAGGGCTGACGGCAGGGCTTTGAGGCAGCAACTGCTCAACATGGTCAGGGACTCGGGACACTCGCCGGACCCCCGCGGACATCTAATGAGGCGAGAGGTTGGGGAGGAGAGCCTCGGCGGGTCCGGAGGGGCAACGGAGAGTAAGTGGATCCCCCCCTCCTTTTCCCCCAAAAAATCACCTTTCCCAGATCGCTGATGCACCAAAACAACTTTAATTGCTAGACGAAGCAACAGAGATGTCGAATAAACCTAGAATAAAGAATCAACAGAGCGTCTCAACTTACTTTCAACCAGGGCTGCATCCCTCTCCCCCGTGTGATTCCTCTCAAGATGGCGCCACCTCAGGTGTTCCAGAGACGCGAGAAAACACCCCCCTAGGGGAGTATGGTCATGAGAAGGGAACCCTTGACAGGGACTATATGGAAGACCTATTCTCTCACATGCGTAGAGGCTTTCAAGAGGATTTGGCCGCAGCAATAAAAGTATTTGAAAGCTGAAATACACACTCGGGCGGAACGAACAGATGCAGTTGAATACAGAGTGGAAGAGGTGGGGGTATCGCAATCTGCTATGGAGGAGGACATGTCCCAACTGGGACTTGAACTGAGAGCTCTGAAGGATCAGGTGGACGACCAGGAGAACCGAGAGAGGAGACAAAACCTCCGCATTCGCTATATCCCCGAAGAAGTTACAACTGACCTCCTGGAAGATTTCCTGAAGGACCTGTTCATAGAGCTGGTCCCTACCTTGAACAGATGCTCAATAGAAATTGACAGGACCCATAGGGCTCCAGGCCCAAAGCACACAGATCCCAAGAGGATGAGAGACATTTTGGTGAAATTTCACTCCTACCGCATAAAAGAGCTAATTCTGTCTGCAAGCCGTAAAAAGTCTGAATTACTCTTCTCAGGCTCGCTGCTCTAAATCTACAGCGATCTCTCCAGATCCACTATCGACCGCAGAAGAGAGTTGAAACCGCTCACTGAACTACTGCGAAGCAAGGGAATCCGGTATAGGTGGGGATTCCCTTTCAAAATCATCGTTCCCCAGAATGGCAAATTCTACACGCTCTCCTACCCAGAGGATACACCGAGGCTTCTGAAAGATCTAGGCCTCACAATGCCCGAGACCGCAAAGGAGGAGCGACAGAGAAGAGGCCCACAAGAGCAAGAAAGACAGAGACGCGCCTCCGAAAGAATTGCAGGAAAAGCTGCAAGCAGGTCTCTCGACTAATCGGTCGGAGCCCTACAGCAAAGACCCTCAATGGACGCAACCACCATGATTTGTCCCGCAAGTATACGAGCCCCGCTGGTTTGATCGCCCCGGGGGTGGGGGCACCAGAGCCCTGCCGCCTACGGGAGTCGGGGGCGAAGGGGGGGTACCGGAACACTGTGGTCTATGGCGAGGACTCGGATGGAGCGGATGATGTGCTAGGAACTGTGCCTCATGGTAGAGCCTGGAACTCACGGGTCTGATTGGAGGCTGATGTTCCTCTCGATCCCGAGCGGTCGATCAGGGGTTGGGGGGGTCATGTCCGCTGGAGGTTCAAGGTTTCCGACACCTTTGTGGCTCTTCATACCTATTCGGGATCACGGGGGTTCCCGCTGCCGACCCCCCCCCTCCCCTCCTGGGAATTGTGTAAAGTATACGCATAAGTTTGATTCCTGAGAGAAAAGTTTAAAATGTAATAGGTAATACAGGAATCTGTTCCCCCTCTCACCTGTTGCCCCCCCTCCTTTTCCTCCTCCCCCTTGCGCCCATCTGCTCCCTCCCCCCTTTCCCTCCCCACTTCCCCCCCATTCTCTCCCCCCTTACCCCATCTCCCACCCTCCTCCCCTCCCTTCCCCCTCCTCCTTTTCCTCCTCCCCCTCGCGCCCATCTGCTCCCTCCCCCTTTCCCTCCCCGCTTCCCCCCATTCTCTCCCCCCTTACCACATCTCCCAACCTCCTCCCCTCCCTTCCCCCTCCTCCTTTTCCTTCTCCCCCTCGTGTCCGTCTGCTCCCTCCCCCTTTCCCTCCCCAATTCCCCCCCTTTCTCTCCCCCTTACCCCATCTCTCATCCTCCTCCCCTCCCTTCCCCCTCCTCCCCTCCCTTCCCCCTCCTCCTTTTCCTCCTCCCCCTCATGCCCATCTGCTCCCTCCCCCCTTTCCCTCCCCACTTCCCCCCCATTCTCTCCCCCCTTCCCCATCTCCCACCCTCCTTCCCTCCTTCCCCCTCCTCCCCCTCTCCCTTCTCCTCCCTCTCCCCTCCCGCTCTCCCCTCCCGCATCCCGCCCCCTTCCCCCTCCTCCTACCCTCCTCTCCCCCCTTCCCCCTCACCCCACCCCCTTGCCCCTCCTCCCACCCTCCTCTCCCCCTTCCCCCTCCTCCTCTCTCCCCCTTTTCCCTCCCCCTCTCCCCCTTTTCCCTCCTCCTCTCCCCCTTTTACCTCCCCCTCTCCCCTCCCCCCTTTTCCCTCCCGGGTCTCCCCCCCTCCCCCCTCTCCTCCCTCCCCTTCTTCCCTTCCCCTCCTCCCTGCTTCCCACGTCCCTCCCCCACATGCCTCACATGCCTGCGGTTAGCAAAAATTCAAGCCCATGGCGCTGTCCCGGATGGGAATCTAGTGTGTTATTCGGTTAAATTTGTTATAGGGTTGATATGTGTTTTACTTTTCTGGAGATGCCTCCTCCCCCATCCTTCCCCCTACCCCCTCCCTCCCCTGCCCTCCCCCTCCTCCTCCCTCCCCCTCCTTTCCCCCCCTCCCCCCTCCCCCCTCATCCCCGCCCCTTTCCTTTTGCCTCCTCCTTCCCCCCCACTCCCATCCTGGGCTCCCACAGCTCCTTCAGAAAATAGAATCTCTCCTATAAATGAACCACTATCTGAGATTCTCTCCTCGAGTGCACTCTAGTTAAAAGGTTATTAACAAAAAGGTTGAAATGTTATTTTTAGGTTTATCACATCCACAATTATGCTTTATATGTATGTAATTGGGTGTCTGGGTCTGACCAGACTATACGGAAGAGGGGCTCGACTTTCCCCCTGGAAGTACCGGTGTCTGTCCGCACGAGAAGATCTCCAAGGGCCTTATGCCCACATCCTTCGCCATTAGGGCAATGAAGGAGTTTAGTCTAGGGCTAATCCATAGCCCATCTACTTCCTACTTTTCCCTTCTTACTGTCTCTCCTATTCTCCCCCCCTCCACCCCCTGCCACACACCCCTTCCACCCCCCATAGGAACCCTTTCCCCCCCTGGCGGCTCCGCCCTGGGAGGACGTTGGTGCAGGAAAGCTGAAGTGCAGTGGGTTTCTCCCCCAAAGAAAAGAGAGGGTTGACTGCCTTGGGAAAGTAGTCGCTAACCTGGCTAAGAAGACTCAGACAAAAATATGTCTATCGCTTAAGATATAAAATTAGTATCGATTAATGTAAAGGGGCTTAAATCAGTACTGAAGTGTAGATTGGCCCTGCAGGAGATACGTAAACTAAAAGGGGATATCATCTTCTTACAGGAGACACATTTCAACACCTCAACGCCGCCCAATACGTTCAGCAATATATACCCGCAGACATTTTTTGCCTCTTGTAGATTTAAAAAAGAGGAGTTGCTATTTTGTTCCATCACAATACCCCATTTACTCTTGAATCATCTAGTGCAGATCCAGAGGGAAGATATTTAATGCTTTTAGGTTCTCTTGCAGGATCGCCAATCACCCTAGTGAACATCTACGCGCCCAATGTAGGACAAATACCCTTCCTCAGATCGGTCCTCAAAAAAGTGAGTAAAACAAGATATACACCACTTATCCTGGCAGGAGACTTTAACATGGTAAACTCGCCAGATCTTGATAGAGCCAGCACACAGGGCACAGCACCACCGAAGTCCACCCTCATTAATGCTAAAAACCTTAAAGATGTCCTCAGGGACTTTTCCTTGTTTGACACCTGGAGGTTGCAGCATGAGGACAGAGAGACTACACATTCTTCTCCTCCCCCCATCAGTCCTGCCGATGATTGATTTCTTTCTAGGTACCAAAGAAGCCCTCCAGGCATCCTCCCAGTCTAATATTGGCCTGATATCCTGGTCTGACCATGTCCCCATTGACTTGTCGCTCTCTTTGCCTTTCTTTAAGAAAACCCACCACTAATGGAAACTAAATGATTCTCTGCTAAACTCTCCAGAGGTAATAAATTCGGTATCTCAAAAAATCTCAGAGTATTTTGTTTTGAACAAGGGCTCAGTAAGTTCTCCAGCCACGCTTTGGGAGGCCCATAAGGCAACAATCCAAGGCTCCCTCATTTCCATTGCGTCATTCCAAAAGAAAAAAAAGGAGAGAATATATAAAGAATTGTCAGAAAAGGTTCGATCGCTAGAATCTGAGCACAAAAACAAGCCGACAAAACAGTTATACAAAAAACTTAATATAGCAAGGATGGAATTAAAAGCCATCCAACTTGATGAGGTCGAGCGGGTGATGAGGTGGACAAAACAGAGATATTATGACAAGGGCAATAAAGCTGACCGGATACTGGCCAATAAATTAAGAGGTCTTAAGGTTAAATCCCAAATTACTGCAATTCGGATGAAATCCGTTTCCAAAAAGCTCAAAGAGAGCGAAATTGCCCAAGAATTTGCAGACTTCTATACCAAACTCTACAACCTGACCCCCCCCCCCCTAGAACGCGAAGTCTGGGTTGACGGCTATCACAAAATATCTAGAGGAATGTAGCCTACTAGCCCTCTCAGAAGAAACCGCCCTAAAATTAAATGAGGAAATAAACGCCGGTGAAATACTGGAAGTATTAAAACAATTAAAAACAAACAAGACCCCGGAGCCAGATGGTTTCTCTAATCTTTATTACAAAAAAATTAAGGCCGTGCTAATCCCACACCTAGTAGAAGTTTTCAACTCCTTCATGAAAGGGGAAGATATCCCGCCTTCAATGTCCGTAGCGAACCTAGCAATAATTCATAAAGAGGGTAAGGATCCAATAAATTGCGGCAGCTACAGATCGATCTCCCTTCTTAATTCGGACCTGAAAATATACAGCAAAATTTTGGCCAATAGACTAAACCCAATAATCCCGAGTTTGATCCACAAATACCAGGTTGGCTTTGTCATGGGTAGACAAGCGTTGGACAATACACGTAAAATTCTAAACATCATCGACCATGTACATCTCTCTAAAACAAAGGCCTTTATTTTGAGCCTCGATGCTGAAAAAGCATTTGACAGAATTAGATGGGACTTTTTAGATCACACTCTGATCAAATTTGGCTTCCGAGGTCCTTTCCTCAAGGGAATCAGAGCTCTGTATAAAAACCCGTCTGCATTGGTAAAGCTCCCGGGCGGAGGCTCAAGTCCCGTAATAATAAAAAATGGTACGAGACAGGGCTGCCCCTTGTCCCCTCTCCTCTTTGCCTTATCGATATAGCCCCTGGCGGCCACCATCCGAAAAGATATCAATATAAAGGGAATCAAAATAGCCCAAGAGGAATACAAGATATCTCTGTTTGCCGACGATGTAATATTGTCTCTGGCGGAACCCTTGACGTCCCTCCCCAACCTTCAATCACAATTAGAGAAATTCGGCCAGGTATCCAGATACAAAATCAATAATGACAAATCTGAAGCCCTAAATTTATCCCTGACACCATCCGAGGTAAAACTACTACAAATTAATTTCAGCTATAAATGGAACTCCTCCTATATTCGATACCTCGGAATTAAAATTACGAACTCATATGAGATATTGTTTAAGCATAACTTCCCCCTCTATTTGCAAAAATTAAAGGAGACCTACAGAGCTGGAATGAACACCATATCTCCTGGCTGGGTAGAGTTGCTTCAGTAAAAATGAATGTCCTCCCCAGAATTCTGTATTTATTCCAAACATTCCCAGTCCAGGTCCCAGGAGCTGATTTAAAAATATCCAAAATAATATACTCCAATGTATCTGGAATGGGAAAAAGCCAAGAGTGGCACGATCGGTTATGATGGCACCAAGAGAGAGTGGAGGTCTGGGAGTACCAGATATTTCCAAATATTACCTTGCAGCCCACCTAAAACAGGCAGCCACATGGAATAATGACCCAGCGTCTTGCAGCTGGTTGGAGATTGAAGCCTCCTACATCTCTCCCCTCTCCCTCCCTTCCCTTTTGTGGGCGGGGTGGGGGGGAAGGGGCAGGAGACAATGCTGGGCAGGATGGGCCTGGGTGCAATGAGATGTACATGGGGGATATGGTCAAAAACAAAACAAAAACAAAACTATCATCTTCCCATTCAATTCTGACCCCCCTGTTTGGCAATCTGGACTTCCCCCCGGGTTGTGATCCTAGGGACTTCAGACTGTTCAAAGCAGCCAATATAACAAAAGCGTTCCGATCTGCTAATCAAAGGACGGCCTATGAAATTCTCCGAAGCACAGGAAAAATATGCCCCTGGGGGTCTCCCCCTATATGCTTTCCTTCAGATCAGACACTTCTTAACAATGATCTCCCACAACTCCAACGCCATTCTGGCCAGGCACCAGCCAATGGAGTGGAATATACTGACACAGACAGGGGTCAGTCTATTCAGTCACAGGTTAATACTAGAAGTTTATTAAGTAAATCATGTTTAAATATTTGATTAATAGTACTACAGCAGCAGCAGGCTAATCAGCCCACAAGCTCTTATGAAGGCACCATAACACATGCAATTTATTATGTGCAGAGTTCATTTGATTAATAAAACACTTGAATATCTTGTGTTACTGCATTTGTCTGAATTCATATACACATAAATTAGAAGTGGTGATAGCTGCTCTTTAATCTTATCAAATCAGTCATCAAGCTATTATAATTAGCTGAATATTTTAGTTTCAACCTCTGCTCTGCTCTCACACACTGGCAGAAATAGGTATAGTAGGTACACCTGATATAAATAGGTACAGAATATAGAAAATAGGTACAGTACCTGCTAAATAGTTACAGTAGGAAGGTATAGTCTGTGCAACCAGTCACCGTTTCTCTCACCCTATACCTCTAGTCTCCACTTTTTTCTCTCTCATATATGTCCTTTTCTGTATGCTGTGAAGCTGATTCCTGGAAAACATTTTAGTCCCTTGTATTGAGTACAGTTGATCTCTTCTCCAAAAACAAAAAAACAGATTAGCAAACGTGCTGTAGTGTATCTTGAATAATAAACCCCCTAATGTATGTCTCACATTGCACCCAGTCAACTCTTCTCTCTACCCACTGCAATAACTGCACACTGTTTGCGATCAAATCTTCAATTTTTTTTGTCCTCCCTCCCATATTGTACTGTAATGCTAAATATGTTTGTGCCATACTAATAAAAATAATAATAAATAGAATATAAACTATGTGTGCCATTGTACTACGTTAGTGAATGCGGAATTGACTGGGGCAACATTTTGACCATCACTGTAAGTGCTGCCGAGTAGCCACATGAGAGAACGAAAACGCGTACAAGCTCTAAATGGTCTGGCTGCAGGTGCACTGTGGCACTATTGAAAAAATATATATGGAGCTGACACCGGGTGATAGGGAATAAACGGTGATGCAGTAATAGGTATAAAGGGATGATTAGGGAGAACAGGAGGGGAATAACACAGGGACAATATAAGGTGAAATGTATTCACATAGTCCCCATAGCCCTGCAAGCCCGGTGTGGTGTAGCCTTACTGTACTCACGATAAAACACCGCCCTGAGTCCCTTCCTTCAGCTGCTTCCCTGACGCTGCCAGAATGAATGCGTCTCCCGTGTGACTTCCGGTGGTGTAACAAGATCCTCACAGACGACTCACTTTCTTATTCATGGTAACAGTTAAGAAGATCCTTTTATGTACTTAGTTAGTTGCTATGTACACTTTTAGGATGTTAATAAGGTGATGTAATTTGGTCTTTTCATTTTTATTCATATATTTAGTATTCTCATTATTTCTTTGTTTTTCTTAATTTTTCCCTTTTGCTCTCTGTTTCTTTCTTTTCTTTCTTTTCTTTCTTTTCCTCTTTTCTCTTTTTCCTCCTTTTCCTCCTTTTCCTTCCCCTTACCTTTCCTTTTTGTGTCATCTATCCTTTGTTGGTTTTGCAAGGCTAATTTAAGTATTAATATCAGCTGTTTTGCATGACGGTGGGAGGTTTAAATGTTCCTGACCTCCCCCACTTTGTCACTCCTTGAGAAAGTGCCACAGTGGACGTGAAATGCGTGGGAGAGCAGTTAGCACTGTTTTGTTTCCTTGTTTTTTTTATGTAGTTCATTAAAGTTGTTTTTAACTTTCTATTGCTGGTGAGCGTCTTACCTATTTCTTGGAGCGGATGTTCATTTGATCCATATTTGTTTGACATCACTGAAGTTGGAATGGAGGGGCCGAAACTTGTCGCACCTGAAGTTTGTTGCAAAACCATGTTTTTGTGGGGTGTACTGTGTTATGTTTGATAATATTAGATACATGCCTAATAATAGCTGCTTGTGACCTAGGACTTGTACATGTAGAGCTGGAAGAATAGTTATATAGAGGCCTATTCATTAAATAATGATGTTGTCAATGCAGCATTTCCTGAAAATGCAATGTAATTGGACACTGAAAAAATCTGGCATTTTCGCTGTGTTTATTGCACAAAAATCGCACAAAAATCGCACAATCTGACATCTCATATGCATGCACATTTCACCCAATCTTGTGCAATGCCAACGGTAAAGTCACATCCAGAAATCTTGTCTCAAGACATGCATATTTGGGCTGGAGAGGGAGAGATAGGCAGACATGGAGGATCAGTTCATGAAGCAGTGGTAAGGAGAACTGGAGGTGTGCTAGCTGACCAAAAATGTACTAATTTATAGAAAGAACATCTTCAGTTTTCCTTACCCCTTCTTGATGTATCTGGGCCAGAGAGAGAATAAGAAAAAACAGAAAGTAAGATCTGCCTTTTTAGAACTTAAGAATCTAAAGTCGTTTTACTAATAAATTGCAAAGTGACATGTCGGTCACTTTACAATTTATCTTCAACATTCCACTAGCCTAATCTTCAACATCCCTCTGCCTTTCATTTATTTCTTGTGAGATTGCTTAAACACTTTTTTTATGTGATATGACTTGAAAAATGTTTATTTTTTTAATTTCTCAAAGAATTTCTGTGAGTAACACAATCTGTGTCTTTACACTGTAACTATTTTACTATCTTCTATTTACCTGTTTACCAACTACCATATTCAAGTATACCCTGACTGGAAAATCTTGTTGCAAAACATTTATGATGTGCAAAGAGACACCTTCACTTTCAATATGTCATCGATAAACCTATCAAAAATATTAGGATTAAAGAAGAATAAACATAAAATTTGTTGGCAAAATTAACAATATAAAACTTCTTAGTTTCAAAACAAACTTCCCATCATTATTTTAAGAAAATTGTGAGTAGAAAAATCAGTCTTGTGGATACTCCCCCTCGCTTCCTTTATAAGCAAACCAAGGTTTCATTAGAAAGTTTGAAAGTACAGTTGCCACATTGCACTCTCTCAAAGAATAAGGGACGGGCGAAGTATCGGATGAGTCATGTAGTCATCTGAAAATGTATTTGGCTTAATGCCAGACTAACTGAAAGAATTTGATACACAAGCACAGATACAGTAGGGAAGTTAGAAATAATCAGCTAAAGAACAGTGTTATTACAAAAGAACAATAAATCGTAATAGTTGTCCAGGGTTTAGATAGGCTTCTAGCAACTGTGCCGTTCAGCAAATTTAAGAATAAATCTGGCAGCACTGATTTGGTTGAATAATGTAGTAGTGATCAGGTATATAAAAAGTTTTTATTCTTTAATTATATACTGTAAGTAGCAGCAAAAGCGGATTAAATTAAAACAATTAGTGATAACTAGCAATGCCATAATATTAAAAATATTGAGCAGAAATCTTTGGATCAGAAAGTCATGGAAACATCTTTGCAGAACCTTGGTGTAACTTATTAAGAACTAATTATGTGTAAGAATTTTGTGTAATCGCTTCCAAACTTTAAAACAGAAGAATTACTATCTTGTTGATGAACAACAATTGAAGTGATAAAGGCGCTCAACGCTTGATCCCTTTATGATTACCATAAACAGAGGAACAATATAGGACATGAGGGTATGTGAGTGTAAGGAATCCACTACTGGCTTTGACTCTAGCCTTGCAGACCTGTGCAGTTGCAAGCTTCCTCTGGCAATCTATGGCACAGGTGCTGCCTCTCATTGCAGCTTCTGCCCTGTGCTCTTTCATTGGAGGAATTCTCACACACCCTCCTCCTGTGATTGGATCTCTGCCCTTTATATCATGGGCGTTGGCACTGAACCAGTGCCGAGCATAACCATTCCTACCTCTATGTTACTGTCTCTGCCACAAACCACCCCAGGCCTCTCTCCTAGCGTTCTTACCTTCCAAGTTCCTGAGTATCCAGAGGTCTGTTCTTTCTCCTGTGCTGAAGCGTTGTTGCCAGCACTGGTAACTGCTGCATTCCCTCCTAGCAGTGGCTACCCTTCCTGTCCTGCGGCCTGCTGCTATCCTCCTGCAGTGGCCTGTTCCTGGACATCTGTGCTGAAGCGTTGTTGCCAGCAATGGCCTGCTGCTATCTCCTTGCAGTGGCCTGCCCTGGACGTCTGTGCTGAAGCGTTGTTGCCAGCACTGGTATCTGCTGCATTCCCTCCTAGCAGTGGCTACCCTTCCTTTCCTGCGGCCTGCTGCTATCCTCTTGCAGTGGCCTGCCTTGGACTTCTGTGCTGAAGCGTTGGTTCTCCCCGACGCTGTCCTGCGGTGAACTTCGGCCAGCCTGCTGTCTCCTCCTGCTGAGATCGGCGTCATGGGCCGAGGCCGCACCTCGCGCAGAAGCCACTCCCGCGCCTACACTCCTAAGCTGAAGCGGGGAACTCCTGACTACCTGTTGCCGAACTCCTGCTTCAATAACGACGATGCTGCCTTCTCCAATCCTGACCCTGCGATGTACGACTACGAACTGCGCACTCCGGATCAGTCTGCGTGGACTAAGATCGGTGATAATATAACCCCACCTCAGCCCCACGGTCCGGTCCCGGTTTGTGGCGAGCATCGGCGTAACAGTGAGAAAATTGAAGTAAAGTCCCCAGAAGAACCAATAATCCCTGAAGGGCAAGAAAAAGGTTAAAATAACCTAACCTCAATCAAGCCCTCATTGGGATGGTTACTGGACTCAAAATAAGTATTCAGTAATGAATGATACTCACAAAATCCCCCTTTGCAATGTCCTGTGGAGGCGTGCAGCCTGGTAGGGATATGCTTGACTCAGACGGCAAATAGAAAAAAAAGAAAAAAAACAGCACACCTACAAAGTGGGTTCCAAGCAAATGTATTGAAAAAAATCTTCTTTATTTAATCCATCTAAAAGTGGAGGTTAACACCCTCCTACGCGTTTCGTGTAAAATACACTTTATCAAGGAGTTATCAATCATCTGTTCCTTAGCAGGTCTAATAATGAGGTAAATACAACCTCAGATGAACAACAGCACATGACATATTACACCGTGTCTTGATTTATTTAACAAAAATAAAGCCAAAATTGAGAAGCCATGCTAAAACATGCTAAAATATGCAATTTGGCAATGACAATTTGAATCTACTAAAATAAACCCCTTACACCCAAAATCCCAATTGTAAAAGTCACACTAATAATTACAACAGGCTTTTAAGGGACTTATTCCTGTGGAAATAATGCTACAGTAACATCAAAGATGGCCTGTGTTGTAGTGCAGAAAATCACAGATATGGTTTTGTACATCCACATAAAAATGTTTTTATATAATTTCATAATTATTATAGCATAAGGATGTAAAAAAGTAATCCAAAGCAATTTGGGGGAAAAAAGTAGGACTGCACTTGTAACCTTGCTTCCCTCAATACATAAACATATATACTTAATGTTGATTTTCATTGTTCAAATGAGTCTATGAATATACTGCACATTTCCCATTAAAGCTGCAGTTCAAGCAATATCCTGCATGTGTGTTTTTTTTAATAAATCAGTTCTGTAGTAAGAATAAATACCTTTAGCACTTTTTGTTTTAAAAAACAACAACTTTGAAATACCAATTTTCTTGTATTTTATTTTTAAAAGCATGCTTGTTGCTATAGCAACCATTTACATTCCCCATATTTAAAGATGTCGCCAAACTTTGCCGATCAATAGACGGAGAACGAATTGACCGGCAGCTATGCAGTTCTTTAGGTAAGTAGAGATTGTCCACATGAAACTATTAAAGTAAAAAAAAAACCTAAAAAAAAAAAAAAAATGGGAGCTTGAACTGCAGCTTAAAGGACTGCAGCTCTATTAAAACCCTGACCTGGTTGGTTTGAAGAATTAAAAATGTACTGTGGATGCTGTTTCAAAACATTGTTAAACCTGTCTAGCAACTATAGTGTGCAGGCCCCTTTTCTCAGTTTCACTCTACTAACCATGCGTGTGCCTTGTGTCTACATAATGTGTGAATTCTCACATTCCACATGGACATGTAATTTTAACTCCAGGGACTGCCTACAGTACTTCACTGTCTGTCTGTCAGTCAGTTAATCTCCATACATCTGTAATCCAAAAACAAACCAGACATAACACATTTCTTTTGTTGCCAACATAACAAACATAAAAAGCAAGGTTATTTGGTGATTTGTAATGAAACTTCAGTCTGTACATTATAATATTTAAATTACATTTGCTCAATATTCCCTTGTGTAACTTTTTTGCGAGTAAACAATTGTAAATAATGAATATTTCTACCCTTACACTATGTAGTTATTGAGCCCTATCCATAGTACCACTGAACCAACACACATCCTACATGCTAGTCAATCTATCTATTTGAGATACCTTTTAAAATAAATGATAGTTGGCACACAAAATAACATTTTAAAAAAAGAGATATCTATTAAAATGTGTTATGAGTTATAACAGATCACATCTTGCAGCAATGCACACAACTAGCTATGTCTGTGGTTTTAATTTTCTCATATTAAGCCAAATGACATGATTATGTCAACCACATATTTGAAAATATTAAAAAGCAAATTTAACTGCAAATACAAATAAATATTGTTATGTATAGCAGATGGTGCTCAGTGTAACGGGTGCTCACCCCAAATAAGACGGGACCGCAAGGCTGAGGTGGGGATGTTAGTGTACACCGACACGAGAGCACATCCGAAGTGCAGAGTGATAGTCATACAGCCGGGTCAGGGTTGGAGAAGTTTGAATAGTCGTGATACTCAACATGGTCAGGGGTTGGAGAAGTCAGATGGTCATAGAGGGTAGCCGCGGTCCAGGGGTAGACAAGGTGGAGAAGGTAGAGGTAGAGAGAAGTCGGGGGTCCAGGTACAAGCTGAGTTCAAAACACAGAGACAAGACAGGATCAGATTGCACAAGGCAACAAGACAAGGCAGCAGATGCTTGGGGTAAGCACTACGTTTATCAACACAGAATTATGCTCAGCCAATTTGCCAGAGTGCTGGCTGAGCATATAAAGGGCAGATAGCCGATGAGCAGCCAGCAAGCAGCTGCCACACATTAGCATCAACCTCCCACTCGGTAGACAAGCGCCCAATGGTAGACAGGAGGCGGAGTGAGCTGCAGGTGCAGGTGATCCTGGGTCAGTGTGGAGTTTAAGGATTAACGCTTTGCGTACTCTTCGTAGCACGGCATCTGCGTGTGGTTTCCTGTTGGTGTGGTGCGTCACCTGTGTTGTCACGGGTGACGCAGGGGTGAGGCCTAAGCCTGAACCTGGAGGTATCCCCCTGCCTGGTAGTGCGGCGACTGCGGGTAGCTTCCCTGGTCTGCGGCGCATCACCTGTGTCGTCACAGGGGCAGGACTTAATGCCAACCCTCCCCCTTCAGGAGCGACCTCCGGGCGTCTCAGGGATGGTTTGAGGGGGTACTTCAAATGGAAGGCCTGTGTGACCCTGGGGGCATGTAATTGGTTCCTGGAGATTCAAGTTCACTCTTCGGGCCCAAAACCCCTCCAATGGACCAGATACTGGAGACTTCCCCATGTTATCCTGGAATCCAGAACTGTCTGTACTTCAAACTCTTGTTGACCCTCTACAAGGAGGGGTTCAGGGGGCGAGACAGGTGCAGGAGACTGGGAGTCCTGTACAAATGGCTTAAGGAGAGAGGTGTAGAAGACCGATGGGATTCGCATGGAAGCTGGCAAGAATAAGTGATAGGCCACTGGATTGATCTTCTCAATGATGGTAAATGGACCAATAAATCTAGGTGACTATTTCGCTGTGGGTACCTTCAGATGAATGTTTTTGGCGGATAGCCATACCTTCTCCCCAGGATTGTATGCTGGAGTTCTCCGTCGATGCCTATCCGCCTGTTTTTTCTGCATAGAAACTGCTTTCTTGAGATTCTCTTGAATCCTTTCCCATGAGTTCTGTAGTTGCAGAATCCTGTTGTCAGCTGCTGGCACCCTGGATCTGGGTCCTGTAGTGGGAAGAACTTAAGGATGAAAGCCATAATTGAATAAAAAACGGTGAGCCCATTTTTGACTCACTCCGTAAATTGTTGTGAGAGAACTCGGCCCAAGGCAAAAGATCCGTCCAGTTGTCCTGGGTATCTGAAATAAAGCATTGGATGAATTGTTCTAGCAATTGGTTAGTCCATTCTGTCTGACCATTGGTCTGGGGATGAAAACCAGAAGAAAAATGGAGAGAGGTCCCCAATTGTTGGCAAAAGGCGCGCCAAAATGTAGAACTAAATTGGAACCCCCGATCCAAGACAATAACCTGGGGTACCCCATGGAGACGAAAAATGTCTGATGAATACCTCTGATAGTTTGGGGGCATTAGGCAGTCCCTTAAGGGGAATAAAATGGGCTTGCTTGGAGAATCAGTCCACCACTACCAGGATGGTATTCATATCTTTGGATATCGGTAATGCCACGATGAAATCCATGGATAGGTGGGTCCACGGATGATCTGGAATCAGAAGAGACTGGAGCAATCCTTTGGGTCTGTTAGGGGGAGTCTTATTTTGAGCACATGTAGGGCACGCAGTGACAAATTCCTTGATCCCCCTCCGCATTCCCGGCCACCAAAAGGTCAATTCAAGCAGGTCGATGGCTCTCCTAGTTCCTGGGTGTCCAAAGCTCTTGAAAGAATGACCACATTCCAGTACCTTCCTACAATATGCAGGTGCATCCTTCTGGGACTTCGAGACCCTCAGGAATATCAGACTGACCTTGAACGATGTTCTCCAAAGAATCAAAGGTATTAGCGGATATTATGCATGATGGGGAAGTATAGTCTCCTCTTGGTCTTCAGCCTTGTCTTCCATCAGGAATTGACAGGAGAGGGCATCTGCCTTGATGTTCTTTGAGCCTGGTAGATACGAAATAATCAAACTAAACGGAGAAAAAAAAAGTGACCATCGTGCTTGTCGCCCAACCGACGAGCACCTTCAATGAATAGGCGATTTTTGTGGTCCGTAAGTATGGTGACAGGATTTTCAGTGCCCTCGAGCAGATGCCTCCATTCTTCTAAAGCCATTTTGATGGCCAACATTTTCCAATTGCCTACATCATTGTTTTGTTCAGCAGAAGAACATTTTTTGGAGAAGAAAGCGCACAGGTGAAGTTTGGCCTGAGGTGTCATCCTCTGGGACAATACTGCTCTGGCCCCGATGTCAGATGCTTCCACTTCAAGGGTGAAGGGTAAACCATGATCCAGGTGCATAAGGACAGGAGCTGATATGAAGGCTGTTTTCAGTCTCTCGAATGCTTGAATAGCAGTAGGAGACCATATGCCAGGATCAGCACCTTTCTGTGTTAAGGCCGTAATGGGCGCTACTACAGAGGAGAAGTTCTATATGAATCTTCGGTAGTAGTTGGGGAAGCCTATGAAGCATTGTACAGCTTTCAGAGTCGTGGGACGAGGCCAATCCAGGACCGCTTTCACCTTGGCTGAATCCATGACAAGGTAGAAGAACATAGTTCTGTAATAGTGCTACTAATGACCAAGGATGTTAAATGTATAATCAATCTTGATTGAAGAAGAATAATAAACGGTTGGTATTATACACAAATGTGTGCTGGGGTATACAGGTGGGCGTAAAATTAAGACATATATATAGTCCTGGTGTGCGGAGATATATATAAGCCCCACCACATCACTCCCAATAGGGACCAAGTCTGTAACCGCCTATGAACACCTGTAGTGTACCTCCCAGTTAATTGCTGCAATGCAAAGACTCATGTGAACCATGCCCGTTTTCTTCTCATGTGCGTGCTTCTGCTGGGTTGAGTAGACAGTCTGGTAACCACGGGATGCGGCAATGCAGAGCACAGCGGAACAACAGGACTCCACAGGACAGCAGCGGTAAGATAAAAAAGATTCTTTATTGGCATGTCATGGTGCAGACAGGGATGGGTGCAAAATCTCCTCCTCTGGATGCCAATAAAGAATCTTTTTTATCTTACCGCTGCTGTCCTGTGGAGTCCTGTTGTTCCGCTGTGCTCTGCATTGCCGCATCCCGTGGTTACCAGAGAATCCATGACAAGGCCAGTATCAGATGATTTAACCTAAAAATGCCGTTGTGGTCTGATGGAACTGACACTTCTCTAACTTAGCAAATAGATGATTCTCTCGTAGATGTAGTAGTACCTGTTTAACATGATTAGGATGTTCCTTAAAGAACTTAAATTTCGTTAACAAAGTCCTGGAATACTGCTGGAGCATTACAAAGACCGAATGGCATAACTATGTATTCTTAATATCCGTCCCAGGTGTTGAAGGCTGTCTTCCACTCGTCCCCTTGATGAATTCTTACTAGGATTGTAAGCTCCACATCAGTCCAGCTTGGTGAAGATTGTGGCACCCTGCAGTCTGTCAAAGAGTTCAGAAATTAACGGTAAAGGGTACCCGTTCTTTATCGTGATCTTGTTAAGGCCCCGATAATCAATGCAGGGTCTGAGGGATCCATCCTTTTTCTTTACAAAGAAAAAACCCGCTCCTGCGGAAGATGAGGATTTCTGATAAATGCCCTTAGTAGGTTCTCTTGAATATATTCCTTCAGGGCCTTGGTCTCTGGAGGGGATAATGGGTAGGAATATCCTCGCGGGGGAACCAAGCCGGGCAGTAGATTAATGGGGCAATCGAATGACCGGTGGGATGCTAGTCTCAGATTGTTAAACACATCCTGAAAGTCAGAGTAGATTTCAGGTAACTGTATGTTTACCTGTTCTGGTACTGAAACCCTATCTTCACAATCCAGGGGGAGCATGAAAGGAGAAAAAACAACAATACAAAAATCTAAGTGCAGATGATAATTATATGTGAATAAATTCGTTCAAATCTTGGCTCTTCTGTGTGTCCTACTCACAAGAATTACGTAGTAATTAGGGCAACATCTATGAACTGTTATGAATATTTCTGGAATCAGGTAAGGATGTACTTCAATGCACGACTCAGCAAGGGAGGGAGATGCAAAGAGAAAGGAATATATCCATAGCGCAGATCAGTATAATAAAAATAAATGTTTATAAAAAGACTCAAAAATGCGCACTTACAATAAAGCACAATAAAAACAGCAATTAACACTGATAATGAGTGGATGAGAACACCTCATGCTGTGGCTCACCACACCGCCTCCGTTTGGACACACTGTTGTATTCCCTGGGGATCTTCTGCATTCAGCTGCCTTCCCTCCAAACACCCTCAAGGGCTAAGCTCCGTCGTGGTCTCCAGGATAGCGTGTAACTTCCGGTTTAGGCTTCCGTCGGTACCAGCCCCTTGCACTGTGCCTCCCCGCCTCTCAGCAAAGGTCTGGGCGGTCCACTCTATGCGTTTCGCCAAAGTGAATGAACGGCTTCCTCAGGAGTGTGACGCCCCCTCCCCAGTACTTACTTTATATAGCAAGTGCAATTACACTATTATAATATTAATTTAATAAACTAAACTGCTTTTATGGATATGGAAAACTTGCAATGGTCAGTATTGTATTCACATTACCAAATAAAAATATTATATGAACTATATATATGACAGGGATATACATATTTAATTTCCTATCATATCCTATACATTCCAACTATGTGTATCAGTATGTATGCCTTTTTGGCATTAGTTTTGAGATGGACATCTCCATCTTCTCTAATATATACTTATATATGTATAATGTCAATAAAGGTTCAAAATGTTCTAAAAAAAAAAAAAAAAAGCTTAACGCATACATTTAAATAATTTGAAATGTTAAAATCACTTTTCATTGTTGAGTTTTTCTTTTGTGATTGGAAGGGATAGCACTATATAGTGTCTCCCTCCCCTATTCACAAAAAAAGTGTTTGTTCTTGTTCTTTGTACTATACACTAGTATATAAAGAATTCTAATAGGTGTAAGATAAGAACCTAATACTGTATTATTATTGTGGTTTCTGTGTAATTAAAGAAGTTTAGACTGGGACTTTGTCCTTTATACTTGTTTATAATAGAGATGAAATTAAGGTCACATCAGTCCCTGTCTACACCATAGACTTTATTATAGAACTTTGTCAACTGCCTGTATATAGTATCAACTGATATTTAAGATAATTTTTTTGCAGTCTATACATCTCCTTATAGATTCCAAAATGAGAGTTTAATATATATTCTTAAATGGAATTACCTCCATATAGGAAGGCACTGCATTAGGGCATTTGCCAATGTCCTTTCTTGGTGACTTGATAGGGATTTATACCATTTTTATACAGGTATTATAGTTGTTTTTATGTATTTTCTTATTGTTGTTGCTGTTCATTATTTTTTAGCTGATTAAAGTTTGTTTTACTGAATATGTTTACCACCTGACATTTTTGGCCAATGAAAATAGATGTCGCGTCAGCGCGGCTAGCTTTGGGGTCGTGCACCGATGTTTCATTCTGTTTTCGCGCATTTAATTCTGTCCATCTGTTACTGAGCTTGCAATAAATTGATTCATACCAGTATATATTTGAGTTGCCCTGGATTCTTTATAATTTTTTGGCTAATTCTGGCTATTTTTTGGTTGTGCTCTGCATCTACCTACAACCTTTGCAAATACTATACCACCACACGCACATTCAGAGATCAGTGTTAACCTGCAAAACTATTTGAACCAGAAAGAAATAAAGCTAATGCACCTGTGAAACACTTAATCACATTTGTGGTTTAATTAAAACTCAGTTGTCCTTGAGAATCAAGAAATAAGTTAAAAAAAAGTTTTGTTTAAAAAAAAATAAATCTACTTGTATTTAATTTATTTAGAGTTTACACCTGTTAACACTGATGTTAGCTCAGAAACATATCTACAATTATTCATCAGCAACTAACCGTGCTTATAGGATCAGTAGACACCATATTATACTTTATTTTATTTACCAAAACTAGAGTGCAATAGGTCACGCACATACTGTAATCACGACTGTTGTATGTGTACAAAAGATACTCTTGCTGATAAGCACTACAATGAAAATAGCATTAGTACAAAAATTACAGACACAACTTCCTAACCAACCACGTCTCCACTGGCTAAGTTTCTGTCTCTTAACATTCCTCCTTTACTTATAACAGATATAGCACTTAGGGAGACTGCCCTTCTTTTCCTGAAATGAGCTTCAATATAGCCACAATAGCAAAGCCCATTTGTCTCATGGTAGGAGACATTAGCAACAATGAGTATACAAGTGCTTAAACATAATGGTAACCTTTCCAGTAGGACATTATTCAGAGTCCTTCAAGCAGAAAATTGGTAAAGGAAACCCAGAGCATTCCCAGATCTATTTTTCTCACACCGACAACTATTCAAAGTGATATACAATGATCTATTAGTTTATTGGACTATAATTTGTGGCATGATAAATAATAATCTGGCATATTTCCAATGAGTTATAGGTGCATTGCAATTATTTGAACACACCCGAATCATAGGAGGAACCACCCAACAACCAGCATTGTGTTAAATGGCAAACATGATTTTACTACACTTACTGAGTAAAAGATTTGAAATTAAAATAATTATTTTACATAGTTTCAAATATACAACCACATCCAGGGCACATTATATATGTTAAATGTAGACTGTATTTCGAATAAGAAATCCTGATTGCGCTTTCCTAGATTATTGAAAATATTAGAACATTTAATTTTGGTACAAAAAGTGATCACTAATAGAGGTGATGCAATGTCTAGGAATCCTTTAAAAGGCATACAACAAATGTGTCTGCTTATATTGAGTGACTGCATACAGTGTGTATGTTACCTCCCTCAGTGTATTATGTTGTACAAATGCAACAAAAGAATCACATTTGACAATTTATGGCAACTTAATCAGGTGCCACCTAAGACTATAATATAACATCAAAAGAGCTAATGTGTAAAATTACATGATTGATTTGTCAGTGATGTAAGCAATGTGTGATGTAACCAATGTTCTGTTGAATGTAAAAGCTGTAGTGTCACAAATTAGATGTTCCATTTCCCAGCAGTTACAGCATTCTCTGTATGTAGTGTAGACCAAATAAAAATACAATTTGCTGTACACACCACAGAGGAGGTTTTTGTCACTTTTTTTTACTCTCCATACCTATTTTGTGTCTGCATGTACTGTAATTGCTGACTTAACTAGAGACAAAGAATGTAAAAAATGATAGACGGGATAATGGCAGGTTTTAACACTACACGGGAATGGAGTAAACCCTATTATTTACAACAACAACAAAAAACAAAGGATGCTATTTTTTATTTTGTAGGAAATTACTCCAACCAACTAATCGAATTACTTGAGAAATTGATACATCCCTCCCAAAACGCTGAAATGTTAGACTAGTATTTGGGAAATATGGCAGCCCTAATATTTAATGAGGATCACATGGAGGTGCAATATTTTTAAGTAATATGGTACGTATCATGAATAAACAAACCTATAAAACACATTGTTGTTTCTTGCTGGAAAGTGATAATGGATACTAATGTCATCACAATACTGATGTACACTTGCCATCTTAAAGGCAGTAGGAAAATGTCTATGCTTAAAGCAGTAATACTACTTTCCAACGTTGCTTTCTTTTTTTTATTATTTGTATTGTAAAGCATGTGATAATGTATAATTCTACATTCTTACCTAAACTGGCAATCCTTTGGTGCTCCTGTTATAAATCTGACAAAATCCTGATTGTGGGCCCAACATACTGGCTGCTTCAGTCAGTGTAACTCAGCAGCTACAACGTATCCTTATACTATTAAGGTAACATTATCTATTGTTACAGTTTACAGCTGGGAACATTTGCAACACATTATCCCAAACAGGAAAGTTGCACTGCTTTGGAAGGTGGGCCAAAACCTGCTATAGAAATAAAAAAATGTTTTAAAACTCATTAAAATTCGAATTAAAACAAAACAACTAAAAGATTTGTATTATCTAATACTACAGAACTGATATATTAACTAAAAAACATAAGATTTCACTGTTGCTGCTTTAATTATATTATTTTTTGTTGTCTACAGTTCAGAATGAATTGCAAAAAAAAAAAAACAGACATCCGCAATATAAGTATTTATCATTTGAGAAAGTTTTCATTTAGTGTCAGAATTTTGAGGGAGAGAGGTTTTGTTTATTCTGTGTCACCCAACCAAATGTTAGTGTAATGGGATTTATTAACTCCTTTCCTTGACAGAAAAGGGGGGAGGGCATATAACATGCAGTTAGAAAAATAAAAAGCAGAATATAAGTGAACTGAGACAACTGAAGTCTTAACTTACTTCTGAATCTTACAAACATGTCATACATAACAAATGGGCTGTGTGTGTTGGTAGTTTTTTCTGTTGCTACTGTATATCGTACCTGTCAACTCTCACAGCTTTTCAGTCAGTTTCAATGATTTGGCGTCTCATAGATTTCAATACAGTCTCATTGACAAAGACCAGCACCTTCACCTTAAAATGCAATTTTTTTGGCCAAGAACCACCAAATCTCACTCCATGGCTAGATTCCTGGGCTACGGCAAAACTCTTGGTGAGCCTGACTTTGTTCAACTCCCGTCAAAGTTCTGGGAATATTGTATCTGTTTGTGCCTCCACAGAACCTACTTAGAAAATTAGATGTACATGAATAACAAATATATGTGGTTTTTAAAATGTAGATGCTATTACGGCTCTTCTTACAACCAGGCAATAAGGAATTCCTCATTTTATTCCTGCTGTACATTCAAAGCCTCCACACTTTTAAGGCTGAGGACCCGCTGCGGTCGGCGGTGCACGCGTCACTCACCCGCTCGTTACTTCCACCTGAGCCGGCCCCAGCCCCTCCTCACTGCAAGGCTCACTACGCGCTGTGACGCGTCAGCAGCCAGGGGATGCAAGAGGATTGTGATCCCGAGCGGTGACGCGTCACGTGGTGCGCTGGTGAGCCTATCAGTGCCAGGGGCTGTATTTTCCCTCCAAAAGGTATGTGGGGGAAAATATATATATGACACACAAGTTTGAATACCGCATCAGAACAACCAATACAAATAAATACTGTCTAAACCAAAACAGAGTATAAATGAAAATAACAGAATACCTCTGTTGGCGGTGCTAGAGGAATAAATAAAGTATATGAACACAAAAGAAGAAAAAGAAACCTCACGAAAAGCACTCAGACATGTAATACAAAATAATGATACATTTATTGAATCAATATTTAAAGAAAAAACAGGAAATTGACTGAAACCCTAACTACTGGACTCTAAGAAATGTCAATGGAAAAAATAATAAAAAGGGGACTAGCTCATAAAACACAGAAATAGGGAGAAAAATAAACAAAACCTCAATCTATAAAACCACCATGGGGACAGAAGTGATTAACAACCGGCCGCTCATACAATGAAGAAATGATATGAGATAACAATAAAATCAAATGCCCTAAACTCCTAACCGTGTACAAAAAAATGTGTGATGAAAGCCCATCAGGAAAAATGTCAAGTAGCACAGATACACAGAATCATGACACAACAATCACACTGAACATGTCTAAACACATATATGAAGTACTGTGATGAACCCCTCTATAACATAGTGCTACAAATGTAGCTCACATGAACAGGGGAGAAAGGAGCAGGAAAACTAATTCAGTAACCCAAACATAAACCTACAGAACAATAACATGCAGGAGACTGGTTATACATCTGATAGAAAATGAAATGCCAGTACAGTAACTGGTATATACTGCAGTAGCATATATATGAACCAGAGTAAGGGAGTAAGGGATATACTCAACTCCTAACAGTGCTTGGATGGTCAAAGTTCAGTGTAGCATAACATCCTAGAAAAGTATGGCAGATGTCAGCCTCCATTCAGAAAAAAGGATAATCAGATGTTCCATTCATGCAATGTCTCCATATCAAGGAGAGCATATCAAAGCACATGATGCATAATAAAAGTATCTAAAATAGCAGAAAAAAGAGAGGGAGTTAATGAACTAATTACATAAAAACAACTATTGTAATCAAACTCTAAAAATACCAGCTAAGAGGAAAAAGTTTTTTGGGGGGAGACAAGGAAAGCATTACTGTGAATAACTGTAAATAAATACAACATAAAAAAACAGACATTAACCTAAAAACTCACCATTGAATCCCCATAAAATAAGGCCAAAAAATTATTTAAATTGGAAAACGGGGGAAGAAACGATGAAGAAAAAACAGAAGACATTATTAATCACAAAAACATTGAAAACCCCAGGTAATCATTCAAACCTTGGGGTAACATGGAACCCAGCATAACAATCCACCTACATTCCCTCTGAGGGAGTGCTCTTTCTATATCGCCACCCCGTATCCCCAAAGAGACACGTTCTATGGCAAATGCAGATAGTACAGAATTGTCAGCCCCATGTTCATGTAAAAAATGTTTGGCAACTGTCGTGATTTTCTTAGAGGATTCTATATCCCTTTGTGCTGATTTTATATTCCGACAATGTTCTAGTATCCTAAAACGAACCTCTCTGGTGGTCATGCCCACATATATTTTATTACAAGGGTATGTGAGATAGTAGATTACCCCCTTAGAGCGACAGTTCAAGAATTGATGCATCTTAGGCCCGGGCCATAGAGGTGTGGGGAGAGCGGAGGCGTGCTAACGCTGAGGCTCGCCTGCTTCAGTCAGCGCGATTGCACGGACTTGCAGGCGAGCCAGCTTGCGCGAAGAGAGCCGGGGGGGAGGTTGTTGGAGGCGGGGCAGTGACGTCGCTGGGCCAATCGCCCGCGACGCACTGATGTCAATGTCACGGCGCCGACGTCACGGCGCCGTGACGTTGACGCTGCTGTGCAGTGATTGGAGGTTTTCAGCCGACAGCGCGCTGAAAAACAGCTTGGTGCTCGGCTGAAAACTCCAAAGCCTGAGCACGCCTGCGGATGCTCGAGTGAGCCCCCTCTCAAGGCATCCTCATTGAGGATGCAGGGGCTCAGCGCTAAGCGTCCGCACGTCTCAGCACGGCTGGGCCATCTATGGACGCAGCCTTAAACTGTTGTATTCCCTTGCTGTCAAAAAAAGTAGAGGTCTGCCGTACAAATTTATAGGCAGAACAGCCACTACATTTGAAAAAACCCTTCTTGTCAAAAGAGGACAAAAAGGTAGGATTTATATGCGAAATGTAGTGGCTGTGAACCAGCTTATCTCTAAGATTGGGGGACCGCCTACTTGTCAAGTCTACTCTCGGCCCTAAAATTTCTTTTAAATCTGGGTCCATCATGAGGATCGGCCAGTGTTGCTGCAAAATACTTCTCAAATTATTCAATTGTTGGTTAAATGTCCCAATAAACCTTATTTTATTTGGAGTATTTTTATCCTTAATCTTAGGTTTTAGTAAGGAGGCCCTACTCATGTTTTTGCTACGTTCATAGCCTTGTTTTATTACAGATTGGCTGTACCCTCTTGATTTAAACCTAGATTTCATCTCTGCTGCTCTTAACTCAAAGGTTCTAGGATTAGCGCAATTTCGTTTTAGGCGAATTAATTCGCCAATAGGAACTCCCGAAATTTGGTGTCATGGATGGGAGCTAGAGGCATGTAGGATTGTATTAGTGGCAATTTCCTTTCTAAAAATTTCAGTATTCAGTTGACCATTGACGCCAATACTGATACACAGGTCTAGAAAATCAATGGAGCTGGAACTGTGTTTAGATGTTAATTTTATATTCAGGTTGTTGTGGTTGAGAACATCGACGAACATCCCAAAATCCTCCACAGTGCCCTGCCAGAGGACTAGGATGTCATCGATGTATCTCAACCACAACAGAACCTGATCCGTCATCTCTCTGTTTGCTTCAATAAAGACTACCTCCCGCTCCCACCAACCTAAAAAAAGGTTAGCGAACGAGGGAGCACATGCGGCTCCCATGGCAGTACCTCTTAAAGGAAGATAAAATTTGTTCTTGAACACAAAATAGTTGTGCAATAAAATGAAAGACATTAACTCCATCAGAAAATCTACTAAATTGCGTGATAAATTTGTCATGGATAGAAAAAAGTGGGATGCTCTGAGGCCATCTTGATGATGAATGGAGGTGTATACAGCCTCCACATCACATGTGGCTAAAATTACATTCCCATCTACCGTAATCTCATTCAGCCTGGACAGGGCGTCCATAGTGTCACGGAGAAAAGTTGGTAAAGTCTCTACTATAGGGTACAGAAAAGCATCAATAAAGCGACAGATAGGCTCACTCAAACCCCCTATCCCTGCCACAATGGGCCTGCCGGGGTAATTCAGGGTTTTTTTGTGAACCTTCAGCAGAATGTAAAAAGTAGGTATAATAGAAAATTTTGACGTTAAACCCTTACTAATTTTTGAGGTGATTGTACCCTGTGAACTGGAATTCTCCAGGTTACAATCCAATTCGATCTTAAATGTAGCTGTAGGGTCTGAACCAACTTCACAGTAACATTCCGTATCCCTGAGTTGCCTAAATACCTCTTTTTCATATTGTTTTTTTGGCCAAACCACAACATTCGCACCTTTATCAGCCGGTTTAATCTCCACCGCTGACAGTTTAGGTAAGTCAGCAATTGCCCTCCACTGCGATCCAGACATGTTATTAGAACCTGTACATTTAGGTAATTTAAGAATGTCTTCAGTTACCAGATTCGCAAAAATTTCGATAGAAGAATTGGTTTGAATTGGAGGGCAAAACGTCGATTTAGGTCTAAAATACGACATCAGACTTAATTCATGTAAGGAATCCACACCTCAGTTTACTGTTTGCCTTGCCTTCCAGACAGGTGCAGCCCTGGAACACTGCTCCTGATATTTACTGCAGCTCCACCCTGGGTTCACTCATTAAAGCAATGCTGTCACACGCCCCTTCTGCTATTGGTTCACTGACCTTTAAAGACAGCCTTCCCACAATGCTCCCTGCCGAGCATAGTCCTTCCTGGATGTCACCAAGTATTCTGCCACAAGCTCCTGGCTTGTTATCTCGTTACTATTTCTGTTTTGTCCTAGTTCTTGTTCCTGTGCTGAAGCATTGAATCCCCAGTGTAACTTCAGCTTCCTGCTTTCCTGAGGCCTGCTGGTAGTTTCACGCAGAGGCCTGTTCCTGTCTCCTGTGCTGAAGTGGAGGTCCCTCCAGTGTTGTCTTCAGCTCTCTGGTTCCTGGGGCCTGCTGCTCATTCTCCATTGCAGAGTCCATGTCCTGGTTCCTGTGCTGAAGCGGTGGATTCTCCAGCCCGCTCAGGACTCTTGCGCTGAAGCACTGGTTTACCAGTGCTGCCAGGCGGTGTGCCCACTCCGGTCTGCCTATCCTTTCCTGAGACCAGTGCCATAGGCCATGGTCGCCGCACGCGCAGAGGCCACTCCCGCGCTCACGCTCCTAAGCTGAAGCGGGGAACTCCTGACTACCTGTTGCCGAATTCCTGCTTGAACAATGTTTACCCTGATGTCTCCGATCCTGACCCTGGCTTGTCCACTGATGATGCTGCCTTCTCCAGTCCCGACCCTGCTATGTACGACTACGAACTGCGCAATCCGGATCAGCCTGCGCGGTCTAAGGTCGGTGCTTTTACAACCCCACCTCAGCCACGCGGTCCGACCCAGGTTTGTGGCGAGAACAACCGTGACAATTCATTAGTATCTGCAGTGGGAACTGTTGTTTGAGAACCAAGATCTTGAATTAGTTCTAGCTCTTGTGTATTCCAAACATGATCACTTGCTGCTCCCATATCATCACTTTGAGACATATTTTTAAAATGTTTAGTGAGAAGCAGCTTTCGACAAAACAGATTAAGGTCTTTAACCCAGTCAAACTTATTAACAAAAAGGGTAGGTGAGAAAGAGAGGCCCTTCTGAAGAACAGATGTCTGCTCATCAGAAAGAACCACATCTGAAAGGTTAATTATAGTCAATTCATTGTTTATCATTTGGCATGTTTGCCCTTCCTTCCCCTGTAGCCATACCGCTCTCTGTCTCTTAATGGCCGAGGTTCCTCACTTCGTCCTCCCGCTGGATGATTTTGTCCGTCGATCCTTCCAAAAAAAGATGACGAGCTTGCATCTCCTTCTGCAGAGTGCCTGGAGTCATAATCTGAAGAATCAATGTCACTAGATATAGCATCGGAGGAGGCAGCTGACAACAGCAATGCACTTACCATGGAGCTTTGCTGTGCGCATGCGCGGGAGTTTGATCTTCTCCGCAACTGGAGGGAGGCTTTTGGCGCGAAAGTGACGTCATCACTCGCAGCCTTTTTATAACGGATTTGCTCAAATGTTTAATTACCACCTAGAAGAAGCCCATAGGGACGAAACACATTGTGGTAGCTATCTGATACTGGCCCTGACTGCTGGCCTCGTTTGGACTCAGTACATTCTGGATTGGACTATTCTGATGTGAGGTGATACAGTCTGGTTGGGGTGACCCCGTCTAGGATGTTATGCTACACTGAACTTTGACCATCCAAGCACTGTTAGGAGTTGAGTATATCCCTTACTCTGGTTCATATATATAATACTGCAGTATATACCAGTTACTGTACTGGCATTTAATTTTCTATCAGATGTATAACCAGTCTCCTGCATGTTATTGTACTGTAGTGTTATGTTTGGTTTACTGAATTATTTTTCCTGCTCCTTTCTCCCCTGTTCATGTGAGCTACATTTGTAGCACTATGTTATAGAGGGGTTCATCACAGTACTTCATATATGTGTTTAGACATGTTCAGTGTGATTGTTGTGTCATGATTCTGTTTATCTGTGTCTCTTGACATTTTTCCTGATGGGCTTTCATCACACATTTTTTTGTACACAGTTTGGAGTTTAGGGCATTTGATTTTATTGTTATCTCATATCATTTCCTCATTGTATGAGCGGCCGCTTGTTAATCACTATGGGTACTTCTGTCCCCATGGTGGTTTTTTAGATTGAGGTTTTGTTTATTTTTCTCCCTATTTCTGTGTTTTATGAGCTAGTCCCCTTTTTATTATTTTTTCCATTGACATTTCTTAGAGTCCAGTAGTTAGGGTTTCAGTCAGTTTTCCTGTTTTTTCTTTATATATTGATTCAATAAATGTATCATTATTTTGTATTACACATATATATTATTAAGGTTATGGTGGGTAAAAAAAAAAAGTGACAAAAACCCTCCACAGAAATATATATATTGCATGTCATTTGCATGTCTTAGACAGGTCTGCAACCCCGCCTTTCACCATTATCACCCAGCACACAGCACTTTCACTGCAGTAAGGGATTCTGGGAAATGACATGCAAATGAGCACACAGTGCCACCTTTTGCTTCAAATCCCTTGCTGCAGTGAAAGTGCTGTGTGATAATGGTGAAAGGTGGGGTTGCCGACCAGTCTAATACATTTGCTATATGCTTTGCTGTGGAGGGTTTTTGTCACTTTCTTACCCACCATAACTTAACTAAGTGTAGCCCCCTGTAAACAGCACAGGCTATACCTATCTCCCTTCTACTGTGGTAGGTCCTGTAAAGATCAGGCACCAGTAATCATCATGGGTTTTCCCCCTTCATAGCCCTGCCCTGAGTGGTAGATGCAGGCCTGGACTCTGCTGCAGGCGTGAGCAAGAGGGGAGGTTCTGCTGACATCACGAGAGGTGGGGCTAGCTCTATATTTAGCAGCCAACTCCTGTTAGTAGTGTTAGTATGCCGAGAGAGTTAGTATGGAGAGTAGTATGCCGTGAGTCGAGAGTCCTGCGGATCGGTCCGAGGAGTTGGAGGAGACCGCGGTCTCACCTGCGCAGCGTGCAGGATCAGAGAGAGGAGTGGAGATACTCAGCCACTTTTAGTAGCGCTGATAGCATTATAGACCTGGTGGACCAATGCCCCTCACCCCCCTGCCTGGGGTGATGGGGAGAATCCAATCCCCACCGCGAGGATAACCTCGGAGGTGGGCCACGGGGTATTGAAGCCCCAGCCCAGACCATCCTGTCAGAGGAGAGACTTGGAGGGAAGGAGAGGAGGAAATATCTGTGTGGGAGGAGAGCGGAGCAATTAGCAAGGCTTGGCTGTTGTTGTTGCGGCTGCTGGAGGCCACTACATTTGGGAGTCGTTGATCTGCCAATAAAGAGACTATCCTTTGTACCAAAGACTGTGTGTGAGTTGGAAGCTATTACCCTGGGACCGAAGGGGTTCTTCTATACAGGTCCTGTCCCATATTCCTGGGAGTATAGAAGATGGAGGCGCTGCACCACTAAGAGATCATGGAGGCTACCACTCCAGAAGCCTGGTCTTGGCTCCCCAATAACATCGCGGGAAGCTCAGGCCCTCCTGTTCCTCACAGGTATGCACCACACCACATGTAATCTACCCTCATGCACCCTAGACACCACCGTAGAGTCTGGGGGAAGGGGGGAAGCAGGGTTACATTTGGAGGCGCTGCTGAGATATATGTCAGAACAGGACCGGCTTATAGCAAGGCGGAACGGGATGAGTGAGATGCACTCTCCGTGCAAGTGTTGGAGAAGGATGGGCGCAATTGCATATGCCGAGGGTAGTCAGGGGAGCGTAGACTCTCGCACAGTACTACTGATAAACAAAATATATCGTGCGCAATTAATAAACCTCTAATATTATCAGTGATACAATGTGTATTAACATATACCCTTCTAATTTTTACTCAACTGGTAAAACCACAAAAAAACCACAGTGAGAAAATTTTTTTTTTTTTTTTTTACATAACCGTGTAATGTGATGTAGAAAGCGTCTGCTGCTATTAAACAGGGGGTGGCTCGGCACCTCCCAAACACTAAAGATATGGAGACAAAAAAACAGCGCACAACGCAAATAGTGAAGTATGAAAGTAACAAGTGTATATTAAAATAGGGGATAAATATTCTGCGTACATCAAGGTATTAGGACATAAACATTGAGTGTGTTAAACATACAAGTTACCACTCGGCGGCCGCTCATACAAGAGTCAGGAGTATGTTTCCCTTGACAGGCATCTGGGACAGCAGCTGCGATGCTTTTCCTTCCTAGGAACACCTCTGCATTCGGTCACCGTCTCTGTGGGAAACTCCCCTCTGGTCAGCTGGGCTCCAGACGGCTCCAGACGGATCGAGCAATCTGCAGCCTGCAGACGCACTGGGAGGGTCCCCGGATTGATCAGTGAGGACCTGGGTGGTTCACAGAGCTCTCCGTTTAGTGCAGCCACAAGCAGGGGTGAACTGGCTGACTGGGAATGAAACTCCGATATGTCGCGCTGTTGCTCCGTTGCGGGACGCTGCGGAGTGACGTCACAGTGGCGATTTCAAAAGTACAAAAAAAGTCTCTAAAGTGCCCAAATTGCACACATAGGATATAGTAGCAATAAAACACTTGGATCAATTTTATCCTACATGTTTCGTAGTCACAACTACTTCATCTCGCACAGTACGCCTTGGGTGCCCATAGGAGGTGGCGTAGAAAGGGTGAATAGTTAGAGCTGACCGAGTCCCTTGAGGCAGGTAGCGTGAGGCAACTGGGGGGGGGTCATCCTGTTAACCAGTCCAGGGACCATGGCCCAGGGCCTGAGCTATGAGTGGCCAAAAGTAGGAGACGTCCGTACCTAGAAAAGAGGTACCATAGCTATCACCCGCACACACGCACCACAGAGCACTTGCATGGTAGACATCGAGTACAGTGCATGGAGGAGAGGAGTTCCGCTGAGCCTGGGGTACAAGCCACCTCAATTTAGTGAGAAACCGAATGCAGAGCACACAGTTGGCAGTCAGTCAGTGTTTAGGTACGAGATACCCGTTAGACACTGAGGATAGGGCACATGGACATTTGGAGGGCTCATCCAAGATGGCGTCCGTCCCTACATGTGCTCCGCAGAGCAAGAACAGTGATCTAAAATGGCGGTTCCCGCCAAGCTTGGAGCAAGCACGTGCTGGAAATGTGGCTGGAAATGTGTAATAATCTGGCGCCAAACCTGGATTCTTTGCAAGGGGAGCGGAGCGGCGCGAAAGCCGAAAGCCCACCCACCTGTGCCGTGACTGGTCAGAAAGCCAGGCCACATCACGCTGAAGAAGAAAAGATCCCGCCTCTGGATTCCACCAGAGGGAGGGGGCACAAGGAGAGCCAATCAGGAGAGTCCTCCCCAGCGAAGGGAGTGACCGGAAGCCTTAGCGAAGAGCTTCACTTTTGTCTGGCATTCGAGGAGCAAGGAGCTGAAACACTGAGCTGTTCCAACCCTGAGCGAACCATGTCCGAGATGAATACTTCCATTTACCAATTACCAGGAGGCCTACTGGTAGTGGAGGTAGCTGAGCACGAATACATCCGGTGTTTGTGTGTTGACTGCGGGATACCGGGCGCGGTACGAAGCACCAAGGCCCGATGCCCTCAATGTGGCACGTTTTACCTTTGGCCGAACGAGCCGTGGCCTTTGTTCGGAACCCAGCGGGGTGCCTCTCCGGGAACATTGACGGAGGTGGAGGAAGGCAAAGACAAGACTGCCCTGGTTCCCCGTTATACTCAAGCGGGAGGAACCAAGGCTCAGCCCGCTATTGAACTGAGCGAGTTGGCAACAGAGAAGAGCGCGACCGCAGTGGAGGTACCAGAGCGAGACTACTTTGTACCTATACCCACTGGTTGTATCGCCGAAGAACCAGGTGATTCCCTAGCGGAGAAACCGATCGTGATTTCCTCGGAGGAAGAGGTTGGCGTGACAGCGGTGGCGATGCGCCTACCGGCGAACCACCCCAAAGGTATCAAGAGAGAGCAGACAAGTCCGGAAACCATCCGACGGCGAGCGCTGGTGCGGCCGGAGGCCCATAAAAGTCCAACCGCAGTGGTGACTCCTAGTGCGATGGAGACGGAGACCGAGACGATCCTAGAGGAGCCCGATGTCATCAAAAAGCAGCGGAGCAGTAAGGAGACTCCACCACCCCTTACTCCCGCCAGGCGCAGACCGCAACCCCGGCGAACGAGAAAGAGAGGCTTGAGGCCTACTTGTTCGACCGTGTACCGGATGCTCCGCCACCGCACCTGCAGGTCCTCGACGCAGTTCCGGTGCATGACCACGGAGCGGGTGGAGATTCTGCAGGCGATCCTGATGACGTAGTTTCCGGTTCCACCGGAAAGAGAAGGCCTGGAGGAGTGTTCTCCTCTGGAAGCATAGACTCAGCCATTGCCCTGGCTACCCTACAGAGTCGAGGCCCCTCCCGAGAAGCCAGAAGTATGGCGGAGAGTGCCTCTAAGAAAATGTTCATTGGGCGTGGTATCACCCGCTTGCTGGACAATGCCATGGACGTTCCCCCAGCCCCGGCCCATAGCTCCACTGCCCCTGCCCCGTCACGAGTGATGCCCCCGGGACCTACCAGGGATAAGTTATGTAAATACCCCAAATACTCCAAGGACTTGCGGGATTCGGAGTTGAGTGATGAAGGATCTGATGGGGAGATACCGTATTCGAGTGTTATATCTGTGCCTAACCCTGTGCCGTTTTCTCCTGTAGCTAGAGGGAGGGCCGTGGGTCTCACACTCCAGTAGAGGCTGGGTCTACCAGCAAAGTGGTGCACAAAATGAACCCTACTACGTATTATAATGCCAAGGGGAGGAGAGATTGCTCGCGATCTACTGATGTGGGTACGTCCGGTGTATCATCTCAGGTAGAGTACGAACACCGCGACAAATGGTGGGCGCCTTTGTTCACCGGATACCATGAGGGGATGGACCGTACACGTTCTTATTAATTAAGAATGATCTAGTAGACCATTGGTGGGCGGCTGGTTCTTTCACTCCACAGGAGGTGGAGGATGAGTTAGATCACCGGTTTCGGGAGATAGAACAGAAACTGATTGTACCTCGAGGCCCCAGTATTCTGTACGATGAGGTAGCTCCAGAAGAGCCTGTGTTTTGGGTACTGCCAAGCAGGGCAGGGCACCGCAAACTCACCAAACTAAGTCGAGCTGACCGGGCCATAGTCGCTAGATACTGGCAGTCCCACGGGTATGAGTATCCCTACGTGTCTGAGCCCATTATGAGGTAGATTGAAGAGAACCGAGACAGTTGGCTTAGGGAGGCAGTCCAGAAATACCTTCGGACCAAGTTCGGTCAGGGAGGGTATCACAATGAGGATAAGATTAGCGAGTTAGCACACATATGGAGCATCGGTAGGTGTATCTACATGCACGGTGTTATGTACAGGCCTGAGCATGGGCCGGTCCAATCGTTCGCTGTGACCGTCACGGATCATAATGGATGGCGGGTAAGAAAGCCTGATCCAAAGCACTATCTGTAGGGTTCTCCATGTTGGGAGTACCCGGGTGTACTTGCATTGAACTACCTCATTATGCCATGTATTATGACAATGTTATGTGTGCTGTTTCCCAGGTGGTTCGCCGCAGGATGGGTCTGCTAAAACTAGGTCCAAGTGGGGACCATTGGATTCCACCATAGGCAGAGTGTAGCCCCCTGTAAACAGCACAGGCTATACCAATCTCCCTTCTACTGTGGTAAGTCCTGTTAAGATCAGGCACCAGTAATCATCATGGGTTTTCCCCCTTCATAGCCCTGCCCTGAGTGGTAGATGCAGGCCTGGACTCTGCTGCAGGCGTGAGCAAGAGTGGAGGTTCTGCTGACATCACGAGAGGTGGGGCTAGCTCTATATTTAGCAGCCAACTCCTGTTAGTAGTGTTAGTATGCCGAGAGAGTTAGTATGGAGAGTAGTATGCCGTGAGTCGAGAGTCCTGCGGATCGGTCCAAGGAGTTGGAGGAGACCGCGGTCTCACCTGCGCAGCGTGCAGGATCAGAGAGAGGAGTGGAGAGACTCAGCCACTTTTAGTAGAGCTGATTGCATTATAGATCTGGTGGACCAATGCCCCTCACCCCCCTGCCTGGGGTGATGGGGAGAATCCAATCCCCACCGCGAGGATAACCTCTGAGGTGGGCCGCGGGGTATTGAAGCCCCAGCCCAGACCATCCTGTCGGAGGAGAGACTTGGAGGGAAGGAGAGGAGGAAATATCTGTGTGGGAGGAGAGCGGAGCAATTAGCAAGGCTTGGCTGTTGTTGTTGCGGCTGCTGGAGGCCACTACATTTGGGAGTCGTTGATCTGCCAATAAAGAGACTATCCTTTGTACCAAAGACTGTGTGTGAGTTGGAAGCTATTACCCTGGGACTGAAGGGGTTCTTCTATACAGGTCCTGTCCCATATTCCTGGGAGTATAGAAGATGGAGGCACTGCACCACTAAGAGATCATGGAGGCTACCACCCCAGAAGCCCAGTCCTGGCTCCCCAATAACATCGCGGGAAGCTCAGGCCCTCCTGTTCCTCACAGGTATGCACCACACTGCATGTAATCTACCCTCATGCACCCTAGACACCACCGTAGAGTCTGGGGGAAGGGGGGAAGCAGGGTTACATAAGTATATATATATACACATATATATATACACATATATATATATATACATACATATATACATACATACACACACACGTGTATGTATATATATATATACACACACGTGTGTGTTGTGTGTTTCGCACAGTGTATCTCCCCCTCCTCTCTCACACACGGGGGGGGTCCTCCCAGACCCCCCCCTCCCCCTCCTCTCCTGAAGACCCACAACTTCCTCCACCCCTCTCCCCGGGCTCAATGGCCACACCGAAAAAAGTTCACTGCAGACCACAGATCGCGGTGCAGTGACGACTTGCACGCGCCGCCGGCAAGCAAGGCGGGCGTGCGGGCGTGTGCAGCGGGTCCTCAGCCCAACTCTCCCAAAAAATCATTAAAAACCTGTGCATAATCGAAATGAAATAAAAGCATGCTGTACCTGTATTTGCTATTTACTGCAAATGCTTCCCAATACACAGCAGCCTACATATATACATGTATATTATGTAAAGCTTCCCTTATTAAACTGATATGTACAGAATATATAAAATAGCTTAAAAAAAATGCAGATCAAATGTCATTAATTCTTATAGCGTGTTCTAAGCACAATCATTGATTACATAATGGTTTAAATTGTTATTATAAAATATATACGACAATGAAAATGTTATTAATATGTACCATATGCCATTTATGATCTTAACATACTTCAAATTCAGTCTCGCTACAAACATGGTAAATCATGACAAGAAATAGCATACGATTAGCACAATTACATACAAATTAACTGTAATTAACGTAGGTCGTGAAATCAGTGGCCACTTCTGAATTTGTTGCCCCGTTCCGAATTGTTTGCAGATGGCACTAGGGACTTCAGAACATAATTTAACTGCAAACCCGAGAATCACAGATTCACAGCAATGTGTTGCTGCATGCAAAAGGGCCAAGTGAAAACATGCAATAGGTTAATCTTCTGCGGTTAAAGGAGGTAATTCAGTATAATCCAAAAAGGCCATTTGGCAGTTTTTAGATTAAATGCCCTCTCCCAGTGATGTCCATGGTTTTTTTGGGGTGAAAATGATCTGAACAGCTGCTTTGGACTATATTGAATCAGCCCATTTGAATATGTTTTGACAATTTGAACGTTGTATAAAGTTTTTTAGGTACGATATGAAGATTGGCTGATGGCTAACACGTGTAAATTAGGGGAATATAAGGAAGTAAAGGGAATCATGGTGTTTTGCGTAGTCCTTGAACAAGTCCTTTATTTTCACATTCCTGACGGTGCTGAGTTTTTCTGGCTCTCTCCATTGCGATGAGTTGTCAATGGTTAGCTCTGAACACTCAAGCGCATTTCAAGGATTTTCCCGGAGCACCCTTCATACAGTGTCTTTTTGTATTCTTAATAAAGAGCATTAGATTAGCCACATTACCCAAAATAGATATATTCATTAATATTCATACCACTAAATATTTTTTACTACACAATGCCAAGATAAAAGGCACTACGGGACCAATTGAGTATTCGCTAAAGCCACGGATTGAAGAGTTTGTTTCAGACAAAATGCCCCATTGAGTTAAATTGGGAATTTGGAGTGAATATGGCACAATTGTCCACTTCAGGGGATATAGAATAAGCCCATAATCATTGACTGTTATTTAGTTTATTCAGATAAAGCCTTACATATCAATGTTTTTCTTAGTAGTTGATTCTCTTCAGGAACTGGTTTTGCAGGAATTCTGCCAAATGTTCAAATCTTGTACTCTGGGCCTGTTATTAACTGGACGCTGTAATGCTTGTCACCTGATGCACGTCAACTGCCGAATTCTGTCTGTATTGTATATGACATCATGCATATGTCAACATTTCTTATTGTCAAATTAAAGGACCCACGACTATATCACACAGCTTTACATGAATTGCTCTGTTTCTCTGATGCATGGGTGGCTTACCACATGTGCACATATCCTCATCTGTATTAATAGTCCCCTTCAAGTGGTAACTTAAAATGCCAGATAAATAAATAGGATAAAAAAAGGCAATGCTTTTGGGAATTTCCTGTTTAGATGGCTCTCGTCATCCTTTCATCCACTGAAAACTAGTTTCAAATTTACACTTCAGTGGTGTCATTTTACAGCTGAGTAACGTTAATTATTTTTAAGTAATATTTAACTGGGGTTCCCTGACTGTGGCTCTTATTCAACATGGTCTGAAGTAAAATAATTCACAGTTAATGATTCACTAACGTCACTCTCTTGAATGGACATGAAAGCAGCAATTCCCCCCCCCCCCCCAGAAGCCTATTTGAGTTTATAGAACAATTTCACATTTTTCTTTTAAAGGTATGAAGCAGGGAAGGTCTGTGGCACTGACCCACATTAACTTCAGGGACCTTCTGCTTCCTGAAATACTTATCTCCATAGGAGCTGCCGGTGCTCCATGATTCTTAAATCTCCCACATTACATGGGCCATGTCACGTATGACCCCCTGCTAGCGCGTGACCTTTCCATGGTCTCCTTTTGTGACCAACTTTGGCCTCTTTTGGCTTTGGAATCACTTTCTCCAACATCATATTTTTAGACACCAATTTAGCACGAAATGTCTGTTCCTTGTAACCCTTGCTCAGGTCTTGCAAAGCCTCTGACAGCTTGCTTTTGAATTTTGTCTGATCGCCAGAATCCATTTCTACTGTCCTAGTCTTGTGCTCTTTTGTGGTATCATTTAAAGGGCATTTAAGACAAGCTATTTCAGTTTTCAGCTCTTGAAGCTGTTCTTCTGCCCTTCTTTTCCCACTCAATTCAGTTGCCAGTTCAGCTTTTTTGGAGTTGAGTCGCAATTCCATATCTCCCAGCTGACTCAGATCAAGGCTTAAATCTGTTTCCTTTTCTTTATTTCTGACCTGCAGCTGCCGGTACTCCTCCCGAACCTTGTCCAGCTCCAGCCGGACCTTCTTATGGGCTGTGTAGTCCAGCAATTTGTGGGCATCGCCCATTTTGACCTCATAGCGCAGTGTCAGACCGAACACTAGATGGATGGACACCTCCTCATTCTCTTCCTTTTTAGTGAGCTGTATCTTGAGCTCATTGATCTGCGCCTGCAGCGCTGTGAGTTGCTGGGATGTGTGTTCAGCTGCCAGCTTTAGTTCTTCCACTCTTAGGCTTTGCTGCAATTTCCACTCCTCAGCGAGAGTTGATTACATCCTGTAATTCTCCTCTCAGGGCCTTCATCTCTTCACTATGCTCGCTCTGAGCTTGCTTCCACGCCTCCTTCATTAAGTTTTGGAGCTCTGCCAATTCCTTCACTAGCAGCTTGCCTTTTACAGGTTTTTTTCCTGGGTGACTGTTGGGGATGGAGCAGTGTCTCTGCTCCTCTAGCTCTTGCTTCAGTTTCTGGACCGCCTCATGCTCCCTTTCATACAGAGTTACCTAGCCTCCAAGCTCCTCCTCCAGCGAGGCTCTGGTTATGCTCAGTGTGGCCTTCAGCTCCTCATGTTGCTCTCTGGGGACACACTGGGTACTCAAATGCTCTTGCAGCATTTTTACTTTGTTAGCAGTATGGGTACTTTATTCATGTAGAACTCCCTGCTTCTCCTTAGCATTCACCTGTTTTTCTGTGGCATCCTGCAGACTCACACACAGTTCTTGCAGCTGGCTCTGCATCGTGGTTTCTGCTTGTGTGAGCTGCTCCAGGGAGACACGTTCTTATTGCAGCACTTTCTCTGCATTCTGCAATGCTGCCTGTACGTCTAACTTTTCCTGGGCCAATTGTTTCTTCTCCTCTCCTAATTCATGGAGTCTTATTTCCTTCACTGACTCGGACATAGTGATTCTGGATTACAGTTTCAAAACTGCTATTTAACCCTTCGAAGATCTCTCTCATTGAATATAGTTCTGTGTTGAAGCGGCAACTCCTCTCCTTAGAGGCTTCCAGCTCTGTACTATGCCTGTGAACTTCCATCTGAGAGGATCCAGCGCTGTGCCAACTTTATCGATGAAACTCTGGTCCTGGGCAGAATCAGCATATGCCTTCTCCAGCTTACATGACAATATCACCCTGTCACTCTCCAACTGATCATTTTCTTTCTCCTGGAGAACACACTTCGCAATTGCTGAGGACAGGCACGTTTTAGTGCAGCCTTGGCCTCTTGCTCTTCATCAAGTCTTCCATAGAGGCAATCAATCTCATTCCATGCAGATAGAAGTGCCTGGGTTAAGGCATCAATTACCTTGATTAAAGGCATCCTTTTTCTTTCCCACTATTCCTGGGATGGTTCTGTGAGTTGCCTTAGATGGCAGCATATCTCTTTCATCTAATGCAGGCTTTCCTGAGGTTAAAGGGTCATTTAATTCCTTCTATAGTTTTCACTATAATTGAACAGACATCCTTCTTTTTCTTCTTTCTATTTGCCTTGAGAAACTCTGAAGAATCAATGGTACTGTGTTCACATTTATTGCTCAATACTGTTTTCAAAGTGGGAGCCAAAAAAGCTTCAGACATGGGGAAACTAAACTTCCCAAGAAACCAGTAAAGAGGAAATGTGTCTTTAAAGCAGAGACATAGGAATGAACAACAGAAATAGACAAACAGGGAAACAAAAAGATAAGAAAGCCGACATAGATTTGAAAACTTAGCATAAGTGATAGAACTATCATAAATTGCAGGGGAAACTAGACAGAAACTTGCAGTTATATCTGAAACTTTAGAATTAAGCATAGTAATATCACAGATTGCAGAAAACAAACTACAGGGAAACTTGCAGTTAAATCTGAAACCTTAGAACCAATCATAGATTGCAGGAAAATCACAGCATAAGAAAAAACAAAAACAATGGGAGTACTTTAGTCTTTTGAAATGGAACCCTGTAAAAAAGCAGCGGTCCAATCAGGGGAAGCAGAGAAAGAGACAAGGCTTGTCTAAGGAAAGAAAGTCTGAGTGAAGTGGCGATAACAGGTACTGCAGGGCAGGCTTTTTTAAAGGGAATTTTTCTCAGGGAGAAAATGGCACAAAAAACCTGCAGAACCCTTTGCAGTAACAAACACAGGGATTTCCAAACACAAAAAAAAAGTACCTTCAACCAAACGTAAGCGGAAGGGGTCTGCTAAAGCAGACAGGTGAGGATCTGTTCCAGCGAGGTCCAGATGTGGCCTTTGCTTTCTGTCAATAGGGAGACTCCTGGAATGGGTAGGACCTCGTGGCCGGAACAACGGAGTACAGGCAAGGATTGTTGGGGTCACAAGCAGGGTTTGGTGGCAGGCAGCAAACGGGATCGTCAGGGTCACAAGCACAGTTTGGTGGCAGGCAGCAAGCAGGATCGTCGTGGTCACAGGCAGGGTCGGCAACAGGAAGGCAGGAACAGGGTAGGGGAGCAGGAACTGAGACTAGGGATCAGGGACTTAGACTAGGGAACAGGACTGGGACTTGCTAGCTGGAAAAAGACTGGGGGCAATCTAGTTCAAAGCAAGGGCCTTTATTATGGAACAGATACAGGAACAAGCTTAAGCATGTCAGGGAATACAACACAAAATAAAGGCAAGGGAGAAACAGGAAACTATAAGGACAGAAGACAGGAGAAACATGGAGACAGACAGACAGACAGACAGACAGACAGAGGAAACCGAAAACAGCAGCACACCCGGTGGACAGAGAAATTAACTATGGCTGGGAGCAGGATGTCTAGGAAGACTCTGACACGTATGTGTTTGTATTGTATTGTTTCTGGTCTAAGTGGGATTGGACCCATTTCCTAAGTAGCCTGTTTGGGGTTATAATTTTGGTTCTGGAGGTCCTAGAAACTTCCCGCAGGGCTCCCCTGATAGTGGACCCTGGGAACCAGTAGGACAGCCTATAACCACAAATCCTAATCTTTTAGGGGGTTCAGGGTTCACCCCAGTAACAAACTGGACATTGGAAGTCTAATTAAGGACAAAGTGGCCAGGTGACAAACCTTCCTTGCATTCTAATGCCTCTGCTTGCATATCCAATGAAGCCATGGGGTTGGGGGCGTGGGGGAGGGCATCAAAGGGAGTAATCTAAATTGAGAGGACTTTTGTGTAAAGTGGGCTACTTCTCACACCAACCAGCTTGTCAGCCAGGAAACGACTTGAGTGTAATATAACACTTCAAGGGAATAGAGTGTCAGCAGTATGTGCCTAACTCAGGCAGATCTAAATAGGCCAGGAAAACCCTTTGAAGCATGCAGACATTCTGGCATCTCTCTGAAGTTTGGGATATAACTGAAGGCCCAACTGTACTTGTGTGCATGTGTGTGTCTTATGACTGCTCAGCCCGAGTCTGTATCCAGTTCTTGAGGGGCCTGTAGGTATACCTTGTGGGGTGTACTGGGAGTCTCAAGCGGGAGACTAAGTTCCTGGGTCGGCTTACAGCAGGACTCTGAGTGGAGTAGTAGAACTAAACACCTGTCTGTGTGAGGGGCCCGGTTCCATACGCTCTGGTGCGTTCTGAGCCAAGAAACCAAAGCTACCAATAACGTTTTGAAGAATTTCTCTGTCTCAGAGAGCTGATACCTTTAACCCTTGCACAGATAACCAGTGGAGGTCAGTACCTGGACTAGCTGGCGGTCTCTACCGGTAATTGCACCAAGGACTGTTTGTATCTGTTGTGCACACGCTCTCCAAGCAGCCCCAGGACATTGCTGTACTCCATAACGGACTGTTTCCCAAACCCGGAAACAGAGGGACTATTGCGGCTACAACTGGCACCACCTTCTGGTAACCTACTCTATGGGGAGAAATCCAATCCCTTCCCAGGTTAGGCGGTTACTATTATCCATAGTAATGCCCTGAATTTCAGCAGCTTGCAAAATACAGTTTTCAATCTGTTTATTTCCAGCCAATCAGCTTTCAGAACAGCTGAGACAGGGCAGGGGATTGGTTTCAATTAAGTAAAAGCTCTGAGACATGGCAGGGGATTGGTCAAAAAGTATCAGCCACGGTTTGACTCCTCCCCCTCCCAGGCTGATTTTCTGAGCAGATTCAGTTGAATTGGGGGGGGGGAGGGGGGGAGGGGGAAAGACTGCAAAGAAGTAAGTGTGTTGTGTATAGAGATGCAGTGTTGTGTGGGGGGGGGGGGGGGGAGAGGGTGTAGAGGTGCTGTACTTTGTGTAGAGCTGGGGGGGAGAGTGCAAAGTTTAGTAAGTGGCTGCATTTTTGATTGTGGCTGCAGTGTGTGTGTGTGTTGTGCTGTTGTATGTGTAGCAGCAGTTTGTGTGAGTGTAGAGCTGATGTGTGTGTGTGTGTGTCAGTAGCAGTGTTTATGGGTGTAGGAGGTGTGTGAGGCAGCAGAGTTTGTGTGTTTCTGAGCTGCTGTGTGTGTAGAGCTGCTCCTGTGTGTGTAGAGGTGCTGTGTAGTGAGTGTAGAGGAGGTGCTGTGTTGTGTGTCTAGAGCTCTTGTGTGTGTGTGTGTGTGTGTGTGTGTGTGTGTGTGTGTGTGTGTGTGTGTGTGTGTGTGTGTGTGTGTGTGTGTGTGTGTGTGTGTGTGTGTGTGTGTGTGTGTGTGTGTGTGTGTGTGCAGTTTGTGTGTGAGATGCTGTGTGTGTGTGTTGGGGGGGAGGCAGTGTGTGGATATAGATATCTGCAGTGTAACAGTATATAGAGGTGGTTTTATGTATTTACCATTTTATTTGAATAAAAAAATCTATCTAACTATACAAAAGTGTCTATTATTTATGAAATAAGCCTACATTTAGCCTATAATAGTAATACTCCCCTCAGAACAGGGCATTACTGGCCAATAATGCCCTGTTCTTCAGGGATTATTACTTAATTATTGTAAGAGATGTGTGCAGAGGTAATGGAGATCGATTTGGGTGCAATTATATCTTGGCTTTATTGAGCCTTTTCCTTTATCCAAGCAAAACATACAAAAACAACAAAATAAACCCTTATCTCTTTGTAAAGGCTAACTTACTTTCCCATACACTATCTGCAGGACTGGAGGGCTATTCCCATCACCAGTCTATCACCCCAAAGTCTCAGGAAGTAACTTAAGCAGGTGGCCCTCTATGTCCAGGAAATATAGGTCTCTGGGTGTCTTGATCTCATCACAGCCTTTGTGCTCATGACATTATCTCTGTGCAGGCTTTTCTGCTTTCCTGTGTCAGCCCAAAATGTGAGATCAGGAATTCCTCTCCTGTTTCTCACATCAGGCTTTTCTAAAAGTCCTAATCAGTCAGGTGAAGTCTAGTTGATGGCATATGTGCAATTAACCAGCACAATGCTGGATTTAGAGGCAGTTTCTCTCAAACCATGATAAATCCCTGTTACAAGACATTGCATGCACACTTAAAAAATAATATATCTTATACTATATTAGTGAAAGCACTGTATGTTTGCCTGCCTGGATGTCCGGTGTCCCTAGGGGAAATCTCATTGGTCCCTTGGCCCGCCCGCCCCCGCACACCTCTCATTGGCCTGAGGCGGAGTGACGGGCCAAAGGACACACAGGGACACACACACACACAGGGACACACACACACACACACAGGGAACACAGGGAACACAGGGACACACACACAGGGGGACACACACACACACACACACAGGGACACACACACACACACACACACACAGTGACAGACACACACACACACACACACACACACACACACAGGGACACACACACACAGTGACAGACACACACACAGTGACACACACACACACACACACACACACTCACACACACACACAGTGACAGACACACACACAGTGACACACACACACACACACACACACACACACACTGTTACATACATTAGCGGGGCTCACAGTGTTAGCAGCACCCGCGCGCACCTCCTCTCCCCGTGTCTCCCGCGCTTTCACCCCGACCCCCCCTCCCCCGGCGCCGCTACAGTCAGCGGGACACACACACTATTATTACCCCTTCAGCGCCCCCCCCCCCCCCACCCAGTGTCAGCGGCCGTGCGAGACCCCCCTCTATATCTCCCACCTCTCCCCCCCCCCCACACATATACATGCCCCCCCCCTCCCCGGCGCTACAACTCACCCCTCCCCGGCGGGGGAACAGCCAGTGGCCAGGCAGGCTGCCTCGCGGCGCCGAGTACCCAAGATGGCGGCGCCCGGGACACAGCGGGGGAGCGGCCACAACACGCAGCCTCCCGCCTCAGATCCACGTGGGACCTGCCGGATGGGTGAGTGAGCGGCCTTCACCTCCCCTCCACCCCCCCCTCCCCTCCAGTGTCAGTGTCTCCCCGATACCCCCCCCCCGGCGCCGCTACAGTCAGTGGGGGAGCGAGCGAGCGCCCGGGACACAGCGGGAGAGCGGCCACAACACACTGCCTCCCGCCTCAGATCCACGTGGGACCTGACGGACGGGTGAGTGAGTGGCCTTCACCTCCCCTCACCCACCCCTCACCCCCCATCACCTCCCCTCACCCCCTTTCACCTCCCCTCACTCCACTTCTCCCTTCCACCCCCCTTCACCTCCCTATTTACCTCCCCCCCTTCACCTCCCCTCCACCCCCCCTTCACCTCCCCTCCACCCCCCCCCTTCACCTCCCCTCCACCCCCCTCCCTTCCACCCCCCCCTTCACCTCCCTTCCACCCCCCCCTTCACCTCCCTTCCACTCCCCCCCTTCACCTCCCCTCCACCCCCCCCTTCACCTCCCCTCCACCTCCCCTCCACCCCCCTCCCTTCCACCCACCCCTTCACCTCCCTTCCACCCCCCCCTTCACCTCCCCTCCACCCCCCCCTTCACCTCCCCCCCTTCACCTCCCCTCCACCCCCCCCTTCACCTCCCCTCCACCCCCCCTTCCCACCGCCTCCCCCCCCTTCCCACCGCCTCCCCCCCCCCCTTCCCACTGCCTCCCCCCCTTCCCACCGCCTCCCCCCCCCTTCCCTCCGCCTCCCCCCCCTTCCCACCGCCTCCCCCCCCTTCCCACCGCCTCCCAGCCCCCCTTCCCACCGCCTCCCCCCACCCCTTCCCACCGCCTCCCCCCACCCCTTCCCACCGCCTCCCCCCACCCCTTCCCACCGCCTCCCCCTCCCTTCCCACCGCCTCCCACCCCCCCTTCCCACCGCCTCCCACCCCCCCTTCCCACCGCCTCCCCCCCCCTTCCCACCGCCTCCCCCCCCTTCCCACCGCCTCCCCCCCCCCTTCCCACCGCCTCCCCCCACCCTTCCCACCGCCTCCCACCACCTTCCCACCGCCTCCCACCCCCCTTCCCACCGCCTCCCACCCCCCGCCTTCCCACCTCCTCCCACCCCCGCCTTCCCACCGCCTCCCACCCCCCGCCTTCCCTCCGCCTCCCCCTTCCCACCTCCTCCCCCTTCCCACCACCTCACCCCTCCCCCCCTTCCCACCACCTCCACCCCCTTTCCACCACCTCCCCCCCCTTCCCACCACCTCCCCCCCTTCCCACCACCTCCACCCTCCCCCCCTTCCCACCACCTCCCCCCTTCCCACCACCTCCCCCCTTCCCACCACCTCCCCCCTCCTCCCCCTTCCCACCACCTTCCCCCTCCTCCCCCTTCCCACCACATCCCCCCTTCTCTCCCTTTCCACCACCTTCCCCCTCCTCCTCCTTCCTACCACCTCCCCCCTTCCCACCACCTCCCCCCTTCTCCCCCTTCCCACCACCTCCCCCCTTCTCCCACTTTCCACCACCTCCCCCCTTCTCCCCCTTTCCACCACCTCCCCCCTTCTCCCCCTTTCCACCACCTCCCCCCTCCTCCCCCTTCCCACCACTTCTCCCCTTCCCCCCCCGCTCCCCTTCCCCCCCGCTCCCCTTCCCCCCCCCGCTCCCCTTCCCCCCCTCTGCTCCCCTTCCCCCCCTCCGCTCCCCTTCCCCCCCTCCGCTCCCCTTCCCCCCCCTCCGCTCCCCTTTCCACCCCCCCCTCCGCTCCTCTTCCCCCCCCCCATCACCTCTTTTTCCCCTTTCCCCTCCCACCCCCTCCCACACTTCCACCCCCTCCTCTAACCCTTCCCCCCCCTCCTCTAACCCTTCCCCCCCTCCTCTAACCCTTCCCCCCCTCCTCTAACCCTTCCCCCCCTCCTCTAACCCTTCCCCCCCCTCCTCTAACCCTTCCCCCCCCTCCTCTAACCCTTCCCCCCCCTCCTCTAACCCTTCCCCCCCCTCCTCTAACCCTTCCCCCCCCCTCCTCTAACCCTTCCCCCCCCCTCCTCTAACCCTTCCCCCCCCCCTCCTCTAACCCTTCCCCCCCCCTCCTCTAACCCTTCCCCCCCCCTCCTCTAACCCTTCCCCCCTCTCCTCTAACCCTTCCCCCCTCTCCTCTAACCCTTCCCCCCTCTCCTCTAACCCTTCCCCCCTCTCCTCTAACCCTTCCCCCCTCTCCTCTAACCCTTCCCCCCTCTCCTCTAACCCTTCCCCCCTCCTCCACCCCTTGCCCCCCTCCTCCACCCCTTGCCCCCCTCCTCCACCCCTTGCCCCCCTCCTCCACCCCCTCCTCCCCTTCCCGCCGCCCTTCGCCTTCATACCCGCCTTACCGCCTCCCCACCCCCGCCTCTGCCTTTCACCCGCCCTTACTCCGGCCGCCTCTGCCTTTCACCCACCGCCTCACAGCCGCTGCACGCACTCAACAGACACCCGCCACACTTGACACATACCTGCCGCCACACACACCTGCTGGCTCCCGCCCCTACGCACCGACATCACTGACCCACCGCCTCACACCCTAGCAGGACCCCCACTCACAGACAGCACTCACAACCCACGCGCCAGCCGCCGCCTCACACCCTTGCAGGACCCCCACTCACAGACAGCACTCACAACCCACGCACCACCCGCCGCCTCACACCCTAGCAGGACCCCCACTCGCACACAGCACTCACAACCCACGCGCCACCCGCCGCCTCACACCCTAGCAGGACACACGACTCAGATTTTTACATCACTTATGCCACCAAAATATACATTGTACTGTGGTGTGTTTACAATAAACCATTTTTATACAACATCGTATTACATTTTCTTCCATCTTTCTTTTCAATATTATTATCCAACCTTTACAACAAACAGTCACCTATTGTTCCACGATTTATAAATAATACTACCTATTACGCATTTACATCCCGGGCAACGCCGGGTCTCTCAGCTAGTATATATATATTATAGGCGTATATAACACTTACAGACCAGATAAAAATGTGAGACAGCTTTAGTTTTGAAAGAACTTAGACTGCTGGCGGCAGTATACTATTTAGTATACTATTTTCTTCCCACTACAGGTGCATTTTCTATTTGCAATAGGTTTCCAGAGATGCTTATCATTACCTAGCCCAATCAATCTAGGACATGTTCTCTTCCTCTGACAGTACCTGCCCTGCTTCTTAAGTTTCTTGTTGGCTAGACAAAAAGGTGGCACTGTAGAAAAAAAAAAGAGTCTTCAAAGTTTTTTTCTTTTACTATCAGCCTCTCCTTATTCAATGAAATTGATGGCTTTTTTGATACAATCTACCTTTTCACATGCATGTCTCTATCAGTAAAGCACTTGCAATAACAATTGTGGTAGTCACATCATTAAACTGAGCTAAGCACCAGATTTTCTACTTAACTCTAGCTCTGAATTGTATTATTTTTCTAATCAATCCATTACCTATTTCTTACAGATGCATTCCTTTTAGCAATCACTCACTTGATATATCTTTCTTTGCTTACTTTGTATTTGTTTTTGTTTTTCAGCTTTAACTTCTTTAGCCTGTTTATGCAAATTGCCTTCATTCTCCTTCTGCTATTCTCTCTACTACACTCTCTTTCTGAGGCTGAGTCCATGGTCAGCACTTAGGCGCTGACCCGTGCTGAGGCGCGCTGACGCTTGTCAGTGAGTCCCTGCAGCCGCAATGAGAGCGGCTTTAGCAGGGGCTCGCGCACGCTTATGCAGGCGTGCGGAGGCGTACCACTTAAATGTTTTTTAGTTTTGGCGCTCACGGGAGCGCAGGGCCTGTCACGTGAGCGGTTCGCCCAACGAGGGCGAACCAGCTCTGTGACGTCACTGGCCCGCCCCCCCGACACGCCCCCGGATGGCGCGCGAACTAAGGCCAGGGAAAGCACCCGCTTTCCCTCAACATCAGCGCGCCTCCGCACGGCTGCAGTTACCATGGACTCAGCTTTAGCCAAACCTGTTGACCATGATGTATTTACAAAACAGAGAGATGACTGCCGCTCTCCAACTATATGAGAATGAATGTATACAAAAATAGGGTGCATACGGGAATAATGCATTAATTGAACCGGGAGGAAGGTTACAGAAGAAGCCTAAAAGAATCCTATTTGCACTCACTACTTACAAATGATGGCTAGGGAAGATTCAATCCTTGGGAGAGGCCCAATAGCCATTAAACATATTAAAATATTTTATTAAACATATATACAACATATGCACAAAAAAGGAAACCACTACGTGGCTAAAAATAGGGGGTGGGTACGAGAGAGGTGAGAAGTCAATATAGCTTAGTAAGTTGAACAGGGGGTAGTCGCCCATCAATTGTAGTGGGAGATGTGGGGTGTATACACTGATATGCAGAGGTAATACGTATATCCTCATATACAGATGAATAGTAGTGTATATTCTATTCGTTAACTTTTAGACATATTCTCCTGTCACTACAGTAATAACATGTTTCTAACCAATGTACCATATGTGTTGGTACAGGTGTTATTACTACATACACCGTTTGCACCGCTACTAGTGTAGCTGTCTGTGCCTTATAAAGCCCCCAGCTACGAGTCACTTAAGATCCCAAAAAACCACTGCATAGTTTACACATATAAATCATAGTTTATCAATGCTGAAGTGCAGAATGTATGTAAAACCAGTAGTGTTCGTAATATTACACAAGGATCAAGTGTCCGGCTGTTGCGGTATTTAAGATGGAAGTATACAACCTGGCATCTTTAGGCTGTTCAAACAGAGCCGCCTCGCGCTGCTCCGTACCCGCGCTCCCTGATGACGTCACAGAAGACACGTCATTTCGGACCAACGTACGTTTCGCGCCACCTAGCGCTTTGTCAAGATAATGGGAGGGGTTGGAGAGACCAGATCCCTTGCATCTTATGTGAGATGGCCGGAGGCGGAACTAACCTGAACGACCAATCCACACATAGACAAGTGATGTAGACGCGTTCATAAGGCATGTTTACTGATTTGTCTAATTAGACTGTGTTAACACTGTGTGTGCCGTATAGGGTCTACTTGTGTTACATTATAGTATCCAAGTTGCAAAATCAACTAATAGGTTGATGGTTGAGATGAGTGTCATTATAACCTCATAATATTTACTGAAGTGATTTAACACTGTTTATAAAAACAGTAGAGCGAAGTTACTAATGTGTGAAATAAATAGACAGTGCAGGGGACAGAGATACCAAAGATGTAATTAATTATATCAAGATGGAAACATCACTGATGGTTAGCAGTCACATGATTAAAAGGTAAGTATACTATATCTCATCGTTCTCATATTTTACCTTGTCACTTGTATATGCATATCAAGGATAAGAGGACTGATATGCACTATGAGAAACATATACAGACTTATAAACGTATATATGTATATACATACACATATATCCATACATACATACATACACATACACGTACATAAACATACACATCTTTTTGTAAGTCATGTAGGAGTGTGTGAACAGTTAAGTGACCGCCTCTAAAAGATAATACGGTCATAGGGAGTAGAAGACTCCACTGTATACCCGGATCCCCAGACGATTACCATATACTTTAACTAGGAGGATGTTATTATCCACCTATAGTGAGTTGGGTACCAGATAAATGAGATATGTGACAAAATGATTCATGTGATGATTCCATCTAAACATATAATCCCCTGTCAGATGTAACGGGAGGGTAGCTAAGGATAGTGTATTCCCATAAAGATGTTACTATGGGGCGGCTTATAAAAATGAGGAATAAATATATCCCTCATTTAATCCATTGGCTGTAACGTCTGGAGCGTGAAAATCCATTGGCATTCACGCTGCATCAGACGTTTGTCCCAATTCCCTTTACGGGGACCCCATGGTATGTGCTCAATCCCACAGAATGTGAGAAACTGTGGGTCTCCATTATGTTGGTCATGGATATGGCGTGCGACAGGAGTATCCTGGATGTTCCTTATTGAACCAAGGTGTTCCAGAACCCTCACCTTCAGGGCTCTGTGGGTTTTACCTAGATATCGCACGCCACATCTGCAAGTAATCAGATAGACCACTCCTACTGTCAAACAATTAATAAAACTATTAATGTCGTGTTGTTTATTATTAGGTAGGTTAGGAATCGTCTTAGTGACCTTCATAAAAGGGATAGGCTCTGCAGCGGCTACATGGATATGATCCAATGGGTTTCCTATCTCCAAGATAGGTTCTTTGTGTTTTAACCTGAAAGTGACTATGCACTAATCTATCTTTCAGGTTTCTAGCCCTCCTGCAAGTCATAGTCGGTGTTTCCTGTAGCACCTGCTTCAAATCAGGATCATTTCTTAAAATATGCCAGTGTTTTTTGAAATTGTTTCTCAGTTCATTCCATGGATTGTTAAAAGTACCAATATAGCGTATAGTTTTTTCTTTCTGTGAAATCAGATGTTGTCTGTCACTTAAGATTTGTGTACGGGATGTTTCTTTGGCCCTTATGTAAGCATTGTGTATAGCGTTCTTGGAATACCCTCGTTTAACAAACCTCGCATTCATATCCACTGCCTGTTTCTTAAACTCTTCCATGGTTGAGCAGTTCCTGCACAGCCTCAAGGAACTGGCCGGTGGGTATGTTCTTTACTATGTTTTGGGGGTGATGGCTGTCTGCACGTAAGAGGCTATTGGTAGCAGTTGTTTTCCTATAGATAGTAGTAGTCAATTTACCGTCTATCTGTTTGGAAATAGTCAGATCAAGAAAATTGAGAGTTGTGTCATGCACTTCAAAGGTAAGTTTTAGGTTGTGATCATTGTTATTTAGTACATTGATAAATTGACTCAGAAGAGGTTTCGGGCCTTTCCACAAAAAGATGATGTCATCTATGTTGCGGCCCCACCATCCAACGTGGCTAGTGTATTCTTCAAGGGCGTCGCTGAAGACCACTGTTTCCTCCCACCAGCCTAGATATAAATTGGCGTAGGTGGGGGCGCACGTGGTCCCCATAGCGGTGCCCTGGATCTGATGATAGAACTTCTGATCAAATAAAAAATAGTTCCTGGTAAGAACGAAATCTAGCAGTTGAATGATAAAGTCATTATGGGTGTAACAGCTAGTATAGCACCGAATCAGAAAATGGATCACCACCTTTAAACCTACTGGATGGGGGATATTTGTGTATAATCCCGCCACATCCAATCCCACAAGAAGTGTATCAGAACTTACTACGACATCTTTGAGTCTCAACAGAACGTCTTTGGTGTCTCGTAAAAAGGATGGTAATGAATTCACGAATGACGTAGAACTACATCCAGGTATTTACTTGCATTTGCCGTTAAATTGCCAACTCCCGAGACAATTGGTCTCCCAGGAGGTGGCAATTTATTTTTGTGTAATTTCGGCAAATGGTAAAATGTGGCAATTTGAGGATTTTTTACCATAATAAACTCCAATTCTTTCTTGGAGATGACCTTTTTACTAAGACCCTCAGTCAGGATGTTTAGAAGTTGGGTCTTAAACAAAGTAGTCGGATCTTCAGACAATAACCTATAGTTCTTACGGTCTGGCAATAGTCTCCTGCATTCAATAGCATAATCCTCTTTGTTTAATACAACTATATTCCCACCCTTATCCAAGGGCTTGATTTCAATCAAAGGGTCCCGTTCTAAGCCTGTAAGTGCTATGCGCTGTAAGTATGTGAGATTCTGTCTCTTCGTTCTTTTTTGTAATTGCATAATATTTGCCGTTACAATTTTAACAAAAACATCCACATTAGAGCAGGACTCAGAAGGGGGGGTAAAAGTAGATTGACTCTTAAGGTCTGTGAAAGGACCACTTACTGGAGTGCTATTACATTCCTCAACCAAATCACCCAACATATCTAGGTTATCAAGTTCTATATCAGTTAGATTTTCAAGTGATGTTCCCTGTATCGAATTGTGTCCCCGTCTTTGAAAAAAACTTGTGTAATAGGAGTCTCCTTGAAAATAAGTTTAAATCCTTGATGCATTCAAAAGGGACCATTTTTATAAGCCGCCCCATAGTAACATCTTTATGGGAATACACTATCCTTAGCTACCCTCCCGTTACATCTGACAGGGGATTATATGTTTAGATGGAATCATCACATGAATCATTTTGTCACATATATGATTTATCTGGTACCCAACTCACTATAGGTGGATGATAACATCCTCCTAGTTAAAGTATATGGTAATCGTCTGGGGATCCGGGTATACAGTGGAGTCTTCTACTTCCTATGACCGTATTGTCTTTTAGAGGCGGTCACTTAACTGTTCACACACTCCTACATGACTTACAAAAAGATATGTTTATGTACGTGTACGTGTATGTATGTATGGATATATGTGTATGTATATACATATATACGGTTTATGTCTGTATGTTTCTCATAGTGCATATCAGTCCTCTTATCTTGGATATGCATATACAAGTGACAAGGTAATAATATGAGAACGATGAGATATAATACACTTACCTTTTAATCATGTGACTGCTAACCATCAGTGATGTTTCCATCTTGATATAATTAATTACATCTTTGGTATCTCTGTCCCCTGCACTGTCTATTTATTTCACACATTAGTAACTTCACTCTACTGTTTTTTATAGACAGTGTTAAATCACTTCTGTAAATATTATGAGGTCATAATGACACTCATCTCAGTCCTATTGGTTGATTTTGCAACTTGGATACTATAATGTAACACAAGTAGACCCTATACGGCACACACAGTGTTAACACAGTCTAATTAGACAAATGAGTAAACATGCCTTATGAACGCGTCTACATCACTTGTCTATGTGTGGATTGGTCGTTCAGGTTAGTTCCGCCTCCGGCCATCTCACATAAGATGCAAGGGATCTGGTCTCTCCAACCACTCCCATTACCTTGACAAAGCGCTAGGTGGCGCGAAACGTACGTTGGTCCGAAATGACGTGTCTTCTGTGACGTCATCAGGGAGCGCGGGTACGGAGCAGCGCAAGGCGGCTCTGTTTGAACAGCCTAAAGATGCCAGGTTGTATACTTCCATCTTAAATACCGCAACAGCCGGGCACTTGATCCTTGCGCAATATTATGAACACTACTGGTTTTACATACATTCTGCACTTCAGCATTGATAAATTATGATTTATATGTGTAAACTATGCAGTGTTTTTTTTGGATCTTAAGTGACTCGTAGCTGGGGGCTTTATAAGGCACAGACAGCTACACTAGTAGCGGTGCAAATGGTGTCTGTAGTAATAACACCTGTACCAACACATATGGTACATTGGTTAGAAACATGTTATTACTGTAGTGACAGGAGAATATGTCTAACAGTTAACAAATAGAATATACACTACTATTCATCTGTATATGAGGATATACGTATTACCTCTGCATATCAGTGTATACATCCCACATCTCCCACTACAATTGATGGGCAACTACACCCTGTTCAACTTACTAAGCTATAGTGACTTCTCACCTCTCTCGTACCCACCCCCTATTTTTAGCCACATAGTGGTTTCCTTTTTTGTGCATATGTTTTATATATGTTTAATAAAATATTTTAATATGTTTAATGAATGGCTATTGGGCCTCTCCCAAGGATTGAATCTTTCCTAGCCATCATTTGTAAGTAGTGAGTGCAAATAGGATTCTTTTAGGCTACTTCTGTAACCTTCCTCCCGTTCCTGATCATGATGTATGTCTGGCACTCTACTATTAGGAGCAATATATTGAGGAATTCGACTGAAGATCAGATTAGAAATGTACAATACCTTTTGTGATATAAACTACACCTGAAAGTCACATGTTATGTAGAGGTGTAGTTACAGACTCATTGGAGTGTACAAGTAACATCCTTCAACTTCTAAACATTGTGATACGTGTGCCCTCAACAACAGGCTTCTTTCTATCTCTTTCACTACTCCTCTCCCTACCATTTATTATGATTCAGTACTCATGCCCATAAATCTGCTTTATTTTAAGCATCTACTACAAAAACTTTGACACATAAATAATATTTATAACATCAAAAATATAAAGGTAAAGCATGATTATATTATCTATGACAACACAGCTCTGAGGTACATAACTGTCTCCCAGAGAGTATATTATTATTGTCACTATTACAAAGAGGTTGCTATATATTAAAACTGAGTCACTAAAAGAAAAAAAAAATATTCACTTACAATCAGATTAGTCTGGGGCAGAAGCAGAACTTATACTCAATACTTAGTCATTCCATGTGAATCATCCTAATAACCATGCATGTCTCTACATATCTAGATACAATTACTCCATTGCATCACTGCACCTTTAATTGAGGATCTCCACAAATCTGAACTTTATTATGTAATCCTCATATGGAAACAATATGTTTTTTTTCTCTTGTAATTTGTAATACAACAGAAAAAAAATCTGGATAAAGGGATTTTACTCTGGAATATTAACACCCAGGAGTTGCCATAAAAGTATTATCTGTTATTTATGATTAATGTCTAAAGTATGTTCAAATGTTTTTAATAGAGAAATAGGCACTCTGAATTACATCACCCCACACCCACTCTGAGCCACACATTTATACCCTTTACTCACTCTGATTCTCTCTCATGCACCTCCACTTCAGTGGTTCCTCGTGCCATTGCCAAATGTAGCACATTACAATTAAAATACATTAAATATACACTCAAAGTGGTGAATGATGTATTTTTAAAAAGTACTACTTCGTGGAGATCTCTGGACACTTTACAGTATGCTGATATCGTGGTGAACTACATATCCACACAAAGCCAAACTAAATTAATTCATGTCCAATAATTGAAAAAGGCGTGGGAAAAATAGGACAAGACGAAACATTAAAATAATAATTTATCCTGTCACTTTTCTACCTGAAACCAGGTGTGTGGATAATACTACCGCAATTTCTGTTGTATATTTCTTTTATCACTGCCTCTTTTCGTAATTGGCTATAAAACACGGAGTAAGCATACAAATTGTCACGGGGGTGGAGCAAACAAGTTTGAAAATCTTCACTATTTAGTGTCCTGTGGTAACTGCAACATTTCTAGACTTTCAAAATGAATAAAAAATACTTGGGCATTAATTTAATTTTATCACGTTAAGCATTTGAAACGCGTTTAGGTATTCGCTGTTACATTCTTACGCAGTATATCCCACGATTGGCATCATCACATTTTTGCGTCTTTTGCTGTGATAGACCTATATACTGTAGTGTGTTAAGTACAGAGTTTTTTCTTTAACAGTAAGTGCCGCTGAGTTAAGGTTGCCATGGGGTCATAAAGCACTGATTACTATATACAGAAGTCTTGTCTGGATTTAGTCAAGGGGTCCAATTAAGGCTGCGCTTATTGTGCTCGCGATGCGACTGATGATGTCACCCATCACCACCCGTGAAAGTTATGAATTAACTTTCAGCGACGTCGCTAGCGACAGGGTCATTGCTTGGTTCAGACAGTCACATGTGGCGACAGTCTCTGAAAAATCAAATTTACCCTGCTTCCAAATTTTTGGTCGCTCCATCGCCCGTCACGCTTACTATAAGCACTCACGATGGAGTCAATTGTTTTGTTTTGGAGCGACATCGCGTCGCCGGCAATATAAGCGCAGCCAAAGGTGTACGAAGGGAGGATGGACTAAGGCCCCACCATAGCAAATATGCGCTGGGCCTTTCTGTTTTTGACTGTTAATGATTTAGACTTTTAATATTAAGCATTAACACACCAATACTATATATATCACTTATCAGCAAAAAAATGGTGGCATCTAAAAATATCAAGTTAAGTGACTGTTGGGTGTCGAGCCCTGCAGAATATTCTTACTTAGGGCCTCATAAAATGTTATTACCCGCCTCCCACACACACTGCTCAGGTTACAGCAGGGGTAGGAATCTCCAGTCCCCAAAGGCCACCAACAGGTCAGGTTTTCAGGATATCCCTGCTTCATCACAGGTGGCTCAATCAGTCCCAGCTTCATCAAGAATAGCTCAATCATTGGCTCAGTCTTCAACTGAGCCCCATGATTGAGCCACCTGTGCTGAAGAAGGGATATCCCTAATACCTGACCTGCTCGTGGCCCTTTGGGACTGGAGTTGCCCACCCCTGGGTTACAGGTTAGTAATTTGAAGCACAGGGCTGAGTTGAGCCGTAAGTGAAAGCTTGCAACATTTCCTCTCTAGTGACATCTGGTGAGGAGCACAACAAGATCTGATGTCACAGAAACCCGGGTAAGGTGCTGCAGGCAAAGGTGTTTACTAAAAATTCAGCGCATTTGACATTTTTAAGAGAAAACATACATAAATTGGAAGTTTTCTGAACTAAAAGAAAACCTTCAGCCATACTTTCCTTAAAGTCCTAGTATTCCTGTATAAAGTACGCTATATAGTTCGTTGTAAAAAAATGTAAAACCCTAACCAACCTTCTGTTTTACTGTATGTTATCATTTAATTTTATTTATTAAAGCCAGTGGTTTACAACATTTTTTGATTACATAACCCTATAATTATATTGTGAAATTCTGCAGAACCTCAACCCTCTCTAATAATGCGTCCGAGATCAGATGCATTGTAAAGAACCCTGACCCTCTCTAATAGCGTCTCTGCGATCAGATGCATTGTAAGGAACCCCCACACCTCTCTAATAGTGCGTCTGAGATCAGATGCATTGTAAAGAACCCCCACACCTCTGTAATAGCGTGTCTGAGATCAGATGCATTGTAAAGAACCCCCACACCTCTGTAATAGCGTGTCTGAGATCAGATGCATTGTAAATTCTTCTGTAATTAGTGCGATTTTCAAATGACTTGAAAATTGCAGGGAACCCTTTAGGGATGCCCGGGAAACCCAAGTGTTCATAGGAACCCAGCTGATAAACACTGGTTAAGGCACTGTAGCATATGTTTGTTATAGCTGTGTTTTTTTCCCAGTGTTCCTTGTTTACTTTTCAATAAAGTAATAGAAAAAAATGCAATGAGTCTGTGCAGTAGCTACAGGAGAGATCAGAAGCTTGAGACCTGCTGCTCCCATTTCATGCGTCTGTGGGTGTGTGTGCAGCTCACTCAGGGCAGGGTCAGGCAAGCACAGTAACATTAAGGGTGTGAAGAGAAGCGATGAATGAATCATACAAACCAACCCAATAAACAGGGTGTACACTGATAGGTAACAAGCATGACTAAAAAAAACAGCATTGCTTGCACCTTATGCAAATGATATAGGCATATGTGTCCCAGGCTCCACCCATTACACATGGTTAATCTTTCTTGTACGGTGAAAAAATTAATCTTGTTTCGTAGTGAAAGGATAGAACACAGCTGTATTTTGATTTCATATATGTACCATGATATGACTTCTAAGGAATTTAAAAAAAAAAAGCGGTTTCTTTTAAAATTCTCATTACAAACAATTTGTAATACAATTAGTAGATTATCAAATAAATCATTGTTTGCTATGAATATAAACAGTGTTTAAACTATACCGTGACCAAATATATTAATATCTACTTGTATTTCCTTGGTTTTGTTTTCTTTTAGCTAGAAGTTAAAATTAAGTAACAAAGGGCAAAAACAACATAAAGTAAAAGAAAATGCATAATAAATGCTAGACAAAATACAAAAAGATCTACATTGTTAGAGGCATCAGCAGCAGCCCCTTCAAGAAGAACCACAAAGCTGCCACAAAATGTTTATTTTTTTGCCCCGCCGTCATATATACGAAAGTTTGTTTTTTTGAAGCTTGTTTAGTGTTTTTCTTATGTGGATTCTTTAGAAATCCTAGCCAGGTACTCATATTATTCATTCTTATTATAATTGTATTAATTCTTTAGAAATTGTATCAAGTTACACATATGTAATTAAAATACAGCAAAAATATTTCCTTTCATTAGAAAGCAACTATTTGTTACACTCCCCGAAAGCCTAAAAAGTGTGTGAAGGGTGGAGTTTTTTTTTTATATACATATGCCTGAAGCTTTTATATAATGTGCAAGCAACGCTTGTCCCCCCCCCCTCCAAAAAAAAGTTTGTCATCCTTGTACATACAGTATCAGGGGAACATCCAGTTTATTGGGATGGTTTGTATGATACATTCACTGTTTCTCTCCACACCCTGATTGTTAAAGTGTTTGCCTGACCCTGCCCAGCCTGAGTTGCACACACACCCACAGACTGAAGTACAATCTGAAGCTGGGCAAGAAAGGGGAGCAAAGGGTCCAGCCACTGCTCTATTCTGCAGCTTCTGCACAGACTCACTGCATGTTTTATTACTTTGGTGAAAACAATACTGGTAGAAAATCAGAGCTACAAAAAAATAAAAATAAAATACTGATACAAACACCCTCCCAAACAATAGTAAATAATATGAAGTTTCCTTACATTCACCAAAAAGCCTAAAACCGTGTACGTTTTGGCAAGATATGCAAATAAAAATATCACTTGTGAGCACATTCACGTCTCAGACAGGTCTGTAGTGGAAATATTATTTGTTTAATACACAAGCATCACTGCGCCCGCTACTGTTTAATCTTCTTGGCTACCAGTCACCGCCACTGCGCATACACACATGCATAATGTATCCCAATGCAAGAGATAAAGGAGCTGCTACCTTGATAGGGAGGAATGAAGCCAGCTGCCCCTCCCCCAGAACCCAGTATGTCGTGCTTCTCATTTCCCCCACACCCCACTTTATACACTCCCACATCAGCCTGTCTGTAGCAGCAGCCTAGCAGGGATCTGCTGCCCACAGAGGCGATACAGGGAATACTGTCACCACTGCAAAGAGCTAAAGGGTCACTCGGTCGGTGCAAATACGTGTTGAGGGAAAACTTGACCCTGCCCATTGACTGTAGCTATGATTACGTTGCATAGGAGGGAGTTTCCTATTTAGGAGTTAGATCAGTGGAAAAATAGAGAACATAAAAAAAGTTTACCTATGAAACTAGCATTTGTCTCCGCCCCTCAGTAAGGTCACACCTTCCTGACTTGGCCATGGGAGGAGACAGGTACAGACTGTAAGCGGGGAAGAAAAGGAAAAGGAAGAGGAGCTGGTGCTGCTGTTGTAGCAGGAGCTGTGGCTGGCACTCGCAATCTTGTCTAGGAGAAGCAAACAGACGGGATAGACAGGGAAAGCAACCTAGACAAGGGAGGCCATAGATACAAAGAAACAACATAGTAGCAACTGCAACATAGGGCAAGCAGCCAGGGGTGCAAAGGCAAGAGGACGGGACACATAAGCGTGGTGGTGGTGGTAGCAGAAGTGAACTGACTGGTTGCTTGTGCTCCTGTGCGGATACATCTGAAAGGGAAGTGCCTTGAGGCAGCCAGCTCCGTGTTTAGCAGCAGCGCCTTCTGCTCTGAGGGTCTGTGTTTGCTATTTGGCAGTACAAGTGTTGATTGTATCCTGAGCTCCGCAATGGGGCCGGTGACCGAGTCATCCAGGGGACCCCTCACTCGCTGCTGGTGCCTGTTAGTGCTGCTTCTGGTAAGTGATCGCCCTTTGAACCTTGTTGTCCTCTGCCTTCCCCATGCATGGGATACACACACACAAAGTGCCCTTATCTTTGGAGACAGTCCGCCAGTGCATGCAAGAAAGTAATTTACTGCTTGTTGATTTTTCTTAGCTTGATTGCAAGTTAGGGCAGATCGACTAAAAATGTTGTATGAGATCAAGTTTTAGACACCGTGGTCGTAGTGTGATAACAGATATGGAGTACTTTTACTTTTGTATTTGGAGACTTGCAGTACCATTTTTTTTTATATTTACACACTACAACTTAAAGAAAATGTGATTTTCTTTGAAATACTCTCTTCCCTTCTCTGGGTATACTATAAATCATTGTCAGCTAGCTTTGCCCAGTGTTTTAATAGTCACAGGACTACTTTTATTATTTTTTAATTTTATAACACTGGTTAGAAATCTCCCACCCCCACCTCTGGTTATAGCCTAGCGACAAAAAAAAGGGGAATCTGTGGAAGAATTATCTGGAGGCTAACCAATAAACAAGTAGGAGGAAATCTCAATCGTCTGAGTGTACTTTTTAATGCAGCTTCTGCATATAAAAGCCATATTGATCACCGTGCATTGTCAATTGAACAGGGAATTCTAATGCCAATGTTATACCTCCTTGGGGTGGAAGGAAATGACAAACATTTTGCTGGTACTGGTACTGGCAGTGGCATAAGGTCCCTCCCTGCTTGTCTGTGCAAAGAAATAGGAGAGCTTCATTAGCGCAATTTGGTAATTGTGCAGGAACTCGGAAAGCTAAAGTTCAGTTTATCACCTTTTTTAATCGATCTATAAAGATGCATAGTTTCAATGGGGAAGGAAATATGACCTCTTCAATGAAAATACATGTTAGTGGTGCTAAAAAAATAGATTTACCTTGAAGCAGCGATTGCTATACACTTGGCTTCGTTGAGTACTACTTTGTATTACACTCTAAAAGATGGCCTACATTAATTATCAGGTGTTGCAGATACTAATACAAAAATTTAATTTTGGGGGAACAAATTGGAGGCCTTGGCATTAATAAGGAAATTACCTGGTTAAATTCTGCCGAGGCAGGTGGGCATTGGCAGCCCTGGTTCCGCAGCGTGCAATCATCAGGAGTCGTACCTGGGCCTGGAGTACTAAAGTGTGTACAGTACATGGATAAAACTAGTCTTCCTTCCTTTGGCAGTTACTTGAAGTGCTCCAAAGTTTCCTTCAATCTTGCATGACAGTTTTGTGCTGCAAGTGGTGTTCATGTCCTTATGAAATATTACTCGCTAGCACTAACTGGTTTTACGCTTTCACCTTTACACATTTATTCATTCTTGTTTTTATTTTGATAAATGCTATTCTTTCAAAAACAAAAGAAAAGAATCCTTCAATGTAAAATACTCTGAATTGTGTAAGGTATTAATATGAATAGCGACACGCAGTGTAATACATGCTTCATATTTATTTTGCTACTGGTTAAATTGCAGGCCTAGTCAGTTCATATGGTTTTTTTTTTAATACAACCTTCCACAGATGCAGGGGCTAATCATGGGTCCTTGAATTAAGTTAGAATGATATTAGTCCAGCCTGAATTGTATGACAAATATTAATTGCACTGTCGCATGGATCCTTTACAGACAACGTAGATTCAGGCACATTTTTTCTTTTAGTGTATTTGAAGATGGAAAGTAAATATGTTATGTTACAGGCGCCATTCCCTGCAAGAATAAATGAAACAACGAGCAATGGCATTTTAATACGTTTTAGTATAGCTGATTTGGGAGGGAAAAAAATCATACAAATTATAATGTTTCTTCCTAATGTTTAACTTATGGCAACAAGCTTTAGATGCTCTTTACAATTTTTATCTAATGTGGTGGTAAGACGGACTGCCAGCTCTCAAAATTAGAGGTTTTTTTTTGTCCATACTAGTCAGACCATTCGTCAAAAAGATAAATACAAGTAGTTTATAGACTTGAATTTAGCAGAAGCAGAGGGAAAGGTAACATTCATTTTTAACAGGATACTTTTAAATATAGTTACATTGATGACCTTTTTTAATATTGAAAGTAATCTCAAGTGATATCCTTTTTAAAGCCGATTGCCGATCATCCCTCTTCCTCCCCCCCCCTATGTTTTTTATTTTATGTAAATATGTATCTAATAGGGCCCAAGGCCTGCAGCAGTGTTCATTTGGCAACTCATGCTGTTTATTCTCATTTACTCCACCCCACCAGGCAGCACAGAGCTGTTTTCCATGCTGACTGCAAATGATCTTATGAAAGAAAGAATGGAATTTATTTTTCAGAAAAGGTTCTTTTAGGTCTACTAATGTCATTGGTGGAGAGGTGCTTGGCAGCCATAATAATTTAGGTTTTGGGCTATTTTGTTAGGAATAAAATACAGGTTACAAAAGCAGTGTGCACAGAAAAAATTAGAGGTGAAAACAAATATTGTACTGTACAGTATTGGGAAGAAATCTTTAAAAACAAAACAAACGTGAAAGGGTAACTGCACCTTTAAGAGTGAAACATTCCAAGGAAGTAGACTACACTGATAAATTGTGTAAAAAAAAAAAAATATTATATATATTTATGTATTACCAACCTGGGACTCATAACTGATCAAATCTATTTTTCCCCCCCATAATTGAATTTTTTAGAAAATAGATAATGCATTGTAATCCCTTTTATTGTATTTGGGTTACATGACGCACTGTGTGCTGATTTGCAGGTCATTACCCAGAACCCCTCACTGCAGTGGAAGCATTCATTGTATGCTCAGAGATCATGCAGAATTGCAGACCTGTCTGAGACATGTGAATGTGCTCACAATTAATATTTTTATTTGGTGTACACTGTATGGTACAGGTTTTTTGTTACTTGTCATTTATTTTGTGCATGGTTGGTATTTTTAGTAAACAAGTGATGTATGAAAATGAATAGTGTACATTTTTATATACAGTACGATCTTTGAATGTTTGTTTATAACCAAGTTTACATGGAACGATTAGTAAAATACATTCAAACAGAATATCTTTACCCAGTATTGACTGAAGGTTCAAAAGATGACCAATTCAAAGGCATGTGTGTGTAGCTATAAATCTAATTAATATTGAAAGCATGTCATGTGGTTAAACCATCACCATTTGACACCGCAAATTCACATTACTTTTGTAAGTTTGTGTAGATAAAGTACCTAATGAGCCAAGGCCAGGTGTTTTTTAGAACATGACAGATTTACATTCCGATTAGAAACATTTTCATTGAATTAATAATGATTTCAACTGCAATGATATATTTTACCTTCTTCTTTGAAGTTGGCCCTCTGTTTTTTTTTTTTTGTGTGTGTCTTTTTGGTTTACAAACTTGCTAAATGTAAAATAACAGAACCAGTTTTTAAGGTTTGTCTCAAAATGGTACAGGAAAAAAGAAACACTGTAGTGTATTTGCATGTCTCAGACAGGTCTGCAATCCTAGCCTTTCTTTCCCCTTTATTGCTTTGCAAACAGTGCTTCCACTGCAGCCAGGGATTCTGGTTAATGACAGGCACTATCTCAAAATGGCACTGAGCAGTTCATGTTTTCTTAGTGGTTTTTAAGTTCTCAGGCATATTGGGCAGGCTAAAATGTTGGTTATATACAGCAGGGCCCCGGGTATATGGCAGGTTCCGTTCCAGGGGCCCGCCTTATAGTGAAAATCGGCGGAAAGCGGATCCGGCGATTTTCAGTTATGTGCATGCACAGAACGGCGTTTTGCGCATGCGCGGACTATGGTCTGCGCGCGCAAACTACGGTATGCGCGCGCAGATAACGGTCTGCGCATGCGTGCCAGGCGCAACCGCCCATTCTGCGCATACGCGACTGAGAATCAAAGGTGGCGGCCCCCTTCTTGGTGCCGGCGAATCGCAGAGAAGCGGGGTGCTGCTGTATACAAGTACTCACTTTGATTTTGTTAACTGTGACAGTTCCCCTTTAAAACACATTCATTGATCTTTTCACAATATTTAAACGTACTGGTATACAGTACAATTACCTTTTTATACTGTTCTTACCTCTATAAGACCCTTATTCAATAAGCTCTAGATTGTGATGAGCCACTTCGGACTTATTGAGTAAGGGCCTAATTCGAATATCTGAGGCCTTCTAATTTTTTCTTAATTCACAGTAAAGCATACAGTAAATTTAGATTCCTATGCAAGAAAAGTTAGAGATTGGAGAGGGGGCCAGAGCTGTAAATTCAAACATGGTGAGCTTGGAAAACGAATGCTGGAAAAACATTTTAAAACAACTTATTAATGTTAACATCAATAAAAAGATTAAATTGTCCTTTTAAAGTAAAATGTTGCTTATTTGTGTCCTTTAAAAAAAAAAAAAAAAAAAAAAAAAAAAAAACCCTTGAAAAAAGGTGATTAATTTCCACTATTTTTTTTTTAACCTATTCTTATTGGGTACCTAATGTTGCCCACTATTGGCTGTTTGAAAAATGGAAGCATCAGAATTACTTTAAATAAAGAAAATAACAATGAATGGCCATTTGCTTTTAGATAGAAAGTTCCTCAAAGAATCATATCACACAGAATATTAGGTAGAATGTAAAAACCTGTCTAAGCATGTGGTTACTGCAATAACATTTTAAGATTTGAAATATTATTGTAAAATACGTATACTATGCACAGCTATCGGACACACTGCTCCCCACTTCTGCCTCCTGCTTGAGCATGGCTGAAGTGAAGGGAGCAGCATGTCCTGTGGCATGTGCGTCATGGAGCTCCAGAAGAGGCACGTTTATACTAGTGCCCCTGAAACGCTTATGACCCCAGCGGCTGCCCAATGGTGGAAAACGAAGTGTAAGAAGGTAAAAAAGACATGACCTTGGAGGAGAAAAAGAAATAAAAATTGTGCATGATAAGTTAACAGACACTGAAGATCTATTGAAATGCTAGATTGAAACCAGCCTCTTCAGAGCATATTGAATAAGTCCTATCATTATTTATTTGTTTCTTTTTAGCCATTTACTGCATTTGGAGAAACTTGCCAGAAAGTGAAATTGAATGTACCTCACAAAATAAATTCTGGCAGTTTAATCGGCAAAGGTGAGAAACATTGCTATTTGTTGTACAATAATCTGTCGTGTACATGTTTATCTGGACATTGACACTAAATCTATTCTACATTCGTAGGGGTCTATTTTCTAGTCGGCAAGACTAGCCAAGTGGGTAAAAGCTGAGCAAACAGCACCAGATTTGTAATTGAAAAGGAATCCATTAAATGTAATAGGCGGTTTGCCTTTGAATCTTGCGTAGTTCATTTGCACTGGTTTTGCAGCTGTGAGGCTTTAGTAAATAATCCCCTCAGTATGTGTCACCTAAAACTTTGCTTGCACATTACGAAACTCATAAAATTGCCTCAGTACTTCTGTCTGTTCATCAGTATTTTGTAGTCAAACTGACTTGTATTATATCAACTTGGCCATTGTAGGTTTAAGTTAGATACATTTGTGTTAAAGAAAATGTTTGCTTGTTGAAGGGAAACTGGGAATAATGATATAAAATAACATTTACAAAAGTACGGGAGAAAAAAAAATGTTGCTTTTTATTTTAGTTGCTGTAAGTTTTCTTAAATGATGGTAATGATCATTTTGTGATTTATTGTACAACGATCCTATAATTATTTTAAGGGATTCAATAAAAGGGCTCCTTTTTTTTTTTGTTTGTTTTTTTTATTCTTTGAAATTAAGTTGTCCGTAACATTCAGTATATTTTCTTACCAAATGTTTTCATTATAATACCACTGCTATAAAAAAAAACATTTTATAGCTTAAAGGAATGAAGGAAAATGAAACACAGGAACGTCTGAATTGGGCCATGAAATGCCAATAAATCAAATTTCATTAGCAAAAAAACGCAATGACCACACCCTTTGACTTATGGGTTCAGCCTTTTCGTTTACTTTTCTCTTGTCACTCAGCTCTTTCATTCTCCTCCTGAAATGTTATAATGAAAATGCTCTTTAAAATAAGTTTTTATAGGCTTGGTATGATTACTGTCAATGCAGGTGAGTAAGTGGAGTATTTGTCTAAATACAATTTTGCATTAGTCCTCAAGGGAAAACCTGTACACGCCTTGTAGCGATGTCTATGCTATGCATGACTTTTTTCCACCAGTACTGGTCAAGTAAGCTAGACACAAACGGTTAATATCTGTTCTTTAAAGAAGTCCATTAAACCGGTTTGCGTTGGATTACACTCTAAATTGCTTATCTACAAAATTATTAAAAAAACAAAAAAAGTTAGATTAAATAATGAAAGTGCACAAGAAAAATCATTCACTATTTGGAACCCATAACAAATGCATTTCACTGGTCAATGTTAAACAAAACACGATCCTGATACACTTCAAACAGTATAAAGATCTCAAAACATTGCTGGTGCACGATAAGTGCAGATGACTGTGTATGGGTATCAACCAGATCCTAGAAACATTCTGAGAATTTGATGTTCTGCTGGTGGCAACTGGGATACAACATAATATCACCATGGATGATCTGGGATGGGGTCACTATTGTCATTGTTTGTATGTACTGTATCTTCTTTTTGTGAGGAACCTTTCAGGAGTGGGTCTGGGAAATTAAGACTATCGTGATGGTTATTTATGTGAGTAAATGAGCATTGGAGACAAGAAACACGTCTGTAGATTAGGATCTACTTTAAATTCTATTTTATTTAATGGATATTAACTCTTGTTGGCTATATGGGCGTACATAAACAAGGACAATTATTTTACTATCCAGCTTCTGTATTTTAAGGAAATATAGGTAAGGTACTTTTCTCTAAATGGGCATGACATATTAAATTTTCTTTTCAGATATATATTTCTTTTTATACTCTAAACTAAAATGAATTGTTTCATTATGGTCTAGACTTTACTTTTTAAAGCATCTGTAGTACTACAGCATACACAATAATTCAGTATCTGTGTCATTTTTGTTTTCCCTGTCTCCCCTCTATTAGTTAATCTTAAACAATGTTTGAACTCCGATAACCTCATCGTTCGATCGAATAATCCGGATTTTGTCGTTTTGGATGATGGTTCAGTTTATGCAAGGAAAAGCATTTCAATGTCTACCATCAAAAGATCTTTTGTAATTCTACTCATGGACATTGAAACCCAAGCTGAAAAGAAGGTTCATGTTAAGTTGGTCACCAAAACAAAGGTAGGTTTATTGTTTTTTGTATTTAAGCATTCTGCTGTAAACCCCCTTAAATTTTCTGTGAGATTTATAAGGAGAGCCCCTGGTGTCCCTATCTATGCATATAAAGGATGTGAAAGAAATTTGCAGTAAAAAAAGAAGCAAACCAACTTGTAATATTTTCTTCTACCAGCACTATTGCGAAACAATCATTATCTATTTAAAGCAATAGTTTTACTAACATTTTAGATGAGTGGAAGTAGATAAAATTATAAAAGGACACACCTACCGCTACCAATCACTATAAACCTGGAAACGAAACTCCTAAAAGGTAATCCTGAAGGACAGTGAAATGCAGCATATTGTGAGATTATGGCTATGCGACTGCTTGGTGTAGTGCTGGTCTCCTGCGTGGCATAAGAGAGATGAGTTTCCCGTGATGGTGTGGGGTACAGTGCAGACCTTTAGGGTTCTGTCCTTCTCGGTGTCAGCGCCACCAGACATAGGGGGATTCAGTATGACTTAAGGGGGTCCCCGCTATGACAGTCCTTACTCTCATTTACCTCCCTCCATACAGGCTGAAGCGTAGCCAGAAGTACAAATGAGGATGCTCTTTATTTCAGCATCCACTGCTGGTGTTATTGCAGAGTATGCTTCAGTTGGATAAGGTGGATCCCTGGCTTTTGGATGGTACAGGTCTGCGGGTAATGATGAGGCCTGGATTAGATTAGTGCCTCAGCCCATGAGGGGGTTGAGCACATGTCTCACTACCGGCCGGGAGCAGACACTGCAAGCTCCAGGCTTGAACCAACTCCAAACACTAACAGCTCCTACCCAATGTAGGGGTAGGTTTGAACTGAAGGTCTCACCCATAAGGGGCTGAACTTCAATCTATAATTTAGGCACTTTCTTCCTGCAGCTCAAAGAGGGAGGGCCCAGTATCTGGACCACCATTGGCTTTGACAGATCCCGGTGTCAACTCCACTCCTGTCACTCAGGAATTCAACAGGAGGAGAGGGAAAACCCATAGGATAGCCTGTCACTGTCTACATCTTATTAAAACTTATGTGACAGGGGAAGGTAGAGAAAGAGCTGTACCAGCCACCGGGATATAGATAGATATGTGTGTATATATATGTATAATATATATATATATGTGTGTGTGTGTAATATTGAATACATGTTCCCGCTCTTCCCCCCCCCCTCACCCTGCTTCTGGTTGTGGTGCAGGGGGAGATTTGTCTCTGTGTGTGTGTTGCTCCCCCTGCTGGCGGAACATCTCGCGCTGCTGTGGCAGTTTACTTGTGCTACGTGGTGCCGTTTCTGAGATTTTGATGCTTCGGACATACAAACAAACAGACGGAATCCAACTGAGACTTATAGTATAGGTGTGTGCGTGTGTGTGTGTATAATTTCTTGACAAATCAACCAAAAATCTAGTCGTGAACCAAAAAATCTACTCGCCCCCTAGCCCTGCCCCTACTTGAAAAAAAATGGAATACATTCCTAATAAGAATTGAATGGGTGGGTAACCAAGAGAGTCACTGCATGTGCCAGCACCCGCTGCTCTAGCACACCCGTCCCTCCTGCTACAGGGTGGTGCACAAGAAGACTAGTAAAGGAGAAAATTAAAAGTTTGAAGAACCGCCACTTACCTCCCCACGTGCCATCTTCCAGGGCGACAGGCAGCACGGTGCAGTGGGAAGAGCAGCTCGGTGATGGTGGGACTGGCAGCGGTGCGGTGGGATAGGCGTAGCTGAGAGCGCGGGTCCTGTGAGGGAGAAGGGGCGCCTTCAGCTCCTGCAGGCGTTGCACCAGTCACAGAGGGGGGAGGAGGCCTCAGCCAATCAGGGGGTTGGGTTTTGAAACTTTAGGCACGCAACAGCTCCAAATTGCAGGGAAATAGGCGTAAAAAATGGCATGTTGAATAGGCGGCCATGACGGATTGCGTGTGGCCAAAATCCACTTGCCCCTAGCGTGCGGGCGAGTGGATTTGGAGAGGACGAGAGAGAGAGGGGGAGCTGAAATAAAAAATATCTTGTGAGCACATTCACATGTCTTAGACAGGTCTGCAACCCTGCCTTTTACTATTATCACCAGTATACAGTGCTTGCACTGCAGCAAGGGATTCTGGGAAATGACATGCAAATGATCACACCATGTCACCTTTTGCCTGAAATGTGCTCACAAGTGATCTTTTTAATTGCTATATGGAGGAGGTTTCTTGTCCCCTTTTTCACCCATCATAACTTAAAATGTGTATATCTATCTATGTCTAGTTATATTTCCAGTAATAATGTCGACCCCCACCAGTGCAAGTGTTTCTGTCTCCTGGCACTGAAAGCAGTGCTGCCATTTACTAAGTCCATTTTAAGTTTACTTGTTATGAGCCATTGCCTTGTTTGTAAAGGAAATATCCCAACCTTGCCAGTCACTAATCTTTTGAAAAAGTGGCAGCAGTACAGGCCTCAATGTTTTTAATGTGGACCTGGGAACAGCAGAATGTGGTTTCTCCTCCTTGGGCTTAGTCCTCGCTGGCGCTGACTGCACTCATGCTTGAGAGTGGTGACGTCACCAACTCTTCAAGCATGAGCGGTCTGCCATCCTGAAAAAAGTTAGAGCGGGGGGCGTGGCTACGAAGGGAGGGGACCATTTGACCCTGCTCTCCGCTCCAAAGGCAAACTCTTTTGTCTCACCAAGCCCCAAGATTGGGAGAGTGTGCATGCACGCACGTGTGATGACTAACTTGTATACAGGTAAGCGTTCCAAGCGCATAGCGCGGTCAGCGCCTGCGGGGACTCGGCCTTATGCTTTCACTTGTTGTTGTAAGGATTCGTAATTTATTTTATATTCTTTACACTGAAAACACAGCTGCATTTTACAAACACAGAGGCAGCTAAATATGCTTCGCATGTAACCTGAACAAGGTATATGTTTTTTTTCCTCCATTTAAATTAGAGAAAGTGTGGTAACCTACTGATAACTTTTTTTTTTATACAATGGGTATAGAATTAGGCTTATCGATTAGCTGCTTTGGAACTTATTGATTTAAGGACTTTCGTGTAAAACAGTTAATTATTTGTCCTGAATTAATCTTAAGTAATTTGTGGTTTCCTTTCATCCTGACAACTCTCGGAAAGACCCCTATACAATGTGCTGAAAAGCTGCTACCCTATACTGGAGAACAATTCCACTTCATTCAAATTAATGGGGCTAAAATCTTCTTGAATGGAGGGGGCGGGGTGGAAACACTTTTAGAACAAGGGCCAAAATGAGAGATGCTGGCAAATACATCTTTAATAACAATGTTCTCCCAAGTTGAACGCAGGTTTCTGTTATTGGAATGACCTCATGGTCGTTTAAGTATTCTATTGAAAGGTTAAAATCCATATCAAGCGTTTAAACATAAATTATAAGTGCCCTGTAAAATATCTAACTGCCATGTATTTTATGGCAGTTCTCTCCCTTGGTCTGAGGAAAAATATAACAGTATATATGGAACAATCATGGACTGTACATTTTTGTTCTCTTGCCAAGATGGCATCTAGCAAAAAACAAACAAATAGGGCACTTCTTGAGGAATTATGAACATTTTACATACAGTATTAGTTAGAAGTGGCTATACTAACATTTTATATATATTCTAACTTCACTGTGATATGTGAATGCTTCATTTGATTCTTGTGGAAAAAACGTTTGTAATTTTCATTTCCTTATACAGCATTTTGAAGTCATTTATTTCCCATTTAAATATGCAGTGCTTAGTTAGAAAAGTTTTCAATCCGCGCTTTTGCTTCCTAAAGAAATCTGGTGATTAGATTTTTTTCCTTTAGTTAATTGATGTTTTGCAAAGCTGTTAGATT